>NW_022987212.1:3924492-3926790 GCF_010094035.1 Trematosphaeria pertusa | reverse complement strand
CTTATAATTAATTCTAGAAACTTAGTACTTTTAATAGTAAATTTAGATTTCTTAATATCTACTTATAACCTAGCTTTATATAATTAATTAAGTACCTAGGTAATATAAGCTTTATACTTAAGTAGATTCTCTAAATAAATAAGAATATTATTAATATATACTATATAGAAATTATCTAGTAAGCTATATAATATCTTATTAATATATTACTAAAAGGTAGTAAAGCTATTATAGAGGCTAAAGAGTAGAACTTAATACTTATAGTTACTATACTACGTATAGAAAGATATTAGGTTCTTTACTAACTTATTAAGCTAGATCTAGTAGAAAGCTTACCTTACGTCTAACTTAGTAAAGACCTTAGCGCGTAATAGGCGTGTAAGCGTTTTCTAAATAAGAGAAATAGAATAGGCGTCTTTTTTTGTAATAGCGTTAAGCTTTTAATAGTTAATATAGAACCTCTATTCTCTATCTAGCTTTTTAGTAAATAGAACTAGTAATACGTATAACGTATTACTATAGATAATAAAGCTATAATAAAGGTAGTTCTCTAGGTAATTATATACTAACTATAGGTACTCTAGTAATATACTATAAAGAGAACTATTTATTAAGGTATTTTCTACTATAAGCTTAATATTATAATCTACGCCTTCTTTATATAGTAGTAGAGTATTAGAATTTTTTTTTAAGAAATAGGCTATAGTTACGCTAGTATATCTAGAGAATAGAAGCTTATTAGTAACTAGTTAGTAGAGTTTCTTCTCTAGATTAGTAACTAGAGTTTTCTTTCTATTAGTAATAAGCTAATTAACCTTATAGACACTAAGATACCTAATTATAGTATCTTTTTAACGTACGTTAATTATAAAGATAGCTACGCTAATTATATTAACGTTAAGCCTAGCCTTTAAGTATATTTCTCGTAAAATAGGTAGCTTTTTTAGCTTATAGAGTAACCTAGTAGACGAGTTAAGATTCTTAAGCTACCTATCTATTTTACGTAGGTTTTCTTAAAGCTTCTAGTATTATAATTCTCTCTTCTCTTATTATATTACTCTTAGCTTTTCTACTACTAATATTAGGGCGTTATAGTAATTAGTATTAGCTTAGTAAGCTACTTAAGCTTTAGTAGTAAATTAAGAGAATTATATAGAAATAAACGCGTTACGTTTATAATTAATTAATTAATTAGTATTTAGCTATATTAGTGTGCGTTACTTATAGTTAACCTAAATATTAACTTCTTTAAGTAACTTATAACTAATTATTATATTATAGTAGTCTATATTATAATATATAAAGTAAGTACAAATTTAGTAGCTTTCTAGTACTAGATTAGCTTTAAAATACTTATCTACTTAGCTATTAGGTTATCTATTATACCTAGTAAGAGGGATTAGTTCTATACGTAATAGCTTAACGTAGAGGTTTTTTCTAAGAGTTTAAAGGTACTTTAGGTATACTAAGACGTAGCTACTTGCTTCTATATTAATTAAGCCTCTAAGCTTAATTATAAGGCTATTTATAGAGATTTAGTAGAGTAGAGTAAACGTAGAACTACTAAATAGCTTTTCGCGCAGGTTAATTACTCTAGTAGGTAGCTCTAGAAAGAAGACTTCTTCTAGAGCTAGGCTTTTTCTAAATTATTAAATTTATAACCTAACGTGTTCTTCTTAGGTACTTACAGCTCTACGAGCTCTAAGAACTCTAAGAGCTTCTCTAAAGTAGCGTTCTTAATAGCTTTCTATATAGTAGAAGCTCTAGAGTAATTATAGCTTAGGTAGCTAGGTTAATAGTATTAAAAATAGGTAACTAGCTTCTAAATTACTAAGACTTTATTAAGTACTAGAAAACCTAGAAGAGCTAGAAGTACGCGTTATAGTATTAACGTAATTATATTACGCTTTTTAGTCTTTCTAGTAGTAACGCGTACTTCTCTAAAGGTAAGCTCTTAAGTAAAGTCTTAAGTAAGATTTATATAGTAATTATAGTTATTAACGTATTAATATTAGTATATCTCTAACTACGTATATATATTCTCTAGTAGCTTCTTATAAAACTTCTCTATCTATTAATCTACTAGAAGCTAGCGCTTCTATATAAAGTAGAAGAAATTATTCTAGAAGTAGATAAAGTTAGTAGCGCTTTAGTAATAAAGCTTTTAAAAATTATAGTAAGTATTTAGCCTTTTATATAAGTCTCTATAGCTTCTTTCTAGCTAATTAAGAATATAATTATAAGAAACTACTACGCTACTATTCTTAATAGTACGTAGTATTACTAATAGAGTCTAGT
>NW_022987212.1:3920666-3922942 GCF_010094035.1 Trematosphaeria pertusa | reverse complement strand
TCTAGTATACTAATTCTAGTTTACTTAAAGTTTATTATATAAGCTATCTCTCTACTACTTAAAGGTAATACTCTTACTATCTAATAATAAGAGTAGATCTAGAAACTTAGTAGAGTATATTAGTTAGCTCTCTTACGCTTATAACGCTAGAGGTATAGCTAGCTAGTATATAGAGAGGTAAGAATCTAGAATTAAATTCTCTAGTAGTAACGCGCTTAAATCGTGTATAATTAGTATTATAGAGAAACGCGTCGCGCGTTAAACTAGCGTAGTAGGTAGTACCTAGTCTCTAGAGTAAGTTAATTACGCTTATAGTTACTAGATTTTAGTATTTTTTTTAGCTAGAGTAGTAGCCTATATCTAATATCTTACGTATATATTATCTTCTTTAGTAAGAGCGTTAGTAGTAATCTAGTAATATATATAGATTTATTATTTATATACCTATTATATATATAATTAGCTAACTATTTTATTAATAATTTTAGCTAGCGTTTCTAGAAAGAGCTCTTAAAGCTCTTTAGTAAAGGTAGAGAGTATATATAAACCTAAGGCTAATAATAGCTCTAGTATTACTAAGCTCTAGTAGAGTCTTGCAAGCTTCTAGTTAAAGTTATTATTCTAATTCTTATTAGTTATTACGTTATGTTGCTAAATAGAGTTTTTATAATAAAAATATTAATTAGTATATTCTACTAGCAGGTTCGCTACTCTAGATTTAAGAACTATTAGAGTAAAGAGGTATTATAGAGCTAAGGTTCTATCTCTAAATTAGCTTCGCAAGAGTTCTCTTATAGTGTTTAGATTTGTTTAGCTTTTTAATTAAAAAAGAAGTAAAAAAAGAGAAGGTATTTAGCTACTAGCAGAGTAGCTAGTTGTTAGCTCTACTAGCGGTGTAGAGAATTATTAGCTTTTAAAATAAGAGGGGTATTAGCTACTAGCAAGGCAGCGAGTTATTAGCTCTGCTAGCAGAGCAGAGAGATTATTAGCTCTGCTAGCAGAGTAGAGAATTATTAATTTTTTGTAATTTATAAAGAGAGGAAGGTTTCTATATATAGAAGTTCTATAGAAGTTCTTCTATACATAGAGCTTTTAATAGCTCTCTTCGGCTTAGTACTAGTATCTTTCTACTACTAACTAGATCTACTAGTAGTCTTATATAGTACTAAAGAGACAAGTAATTAATTAGTATGTTAATAAATTCTTAGAGTAAGTAACTAGGCTCTTATAGCTCTAATTCTTAGTATAGCTATTAGTAAATACTTCTTATAAGGCTACTTAGTTTAGCCTAATATTATACTACTATCTCTAGCTAAAAAGATATTAACCTTTAGATAATATAAGGGCTAGGTTTATAGTCTTTACTACTATAAGCGTTTCTAAACACCTAGCTAGATAAGTTAGCTATAGGTAGTACTATCTCTATAAGCTATAAGAATAAGAGGTACTAGTATAAAGGCTAGGTTCGCGGTCTCTACTACTATAAGCGTTCTAAAACACCTAGCTAGGTAAGTTAGCTATAGATAGCACTATCTCTATAAGCTATAAGAATAGAGTACTAGCAGAGTAGGTTAGGTTAAATTTAGCTATCTAAAGGTAAGAAGTAGAAGGCTACTCTAAGAGACTCTATATATAGAGGTACTAAGCGCTAAGACGCTAGGCTAGGTTACGTAACAGAATTACGTAACCTAAGGTTATATAACCTAAGATAAATTCTAAACTAGACTATTATATTACTCTCTCTTATAGAGAAAGCTCGTTTCTAAGCTCTAAAATACGTCTTCTAAGTCTCTTTTCTTCTAAAACTTCCGCGTTATACTCTTAACTATTTCTTTTAGCTTATAGTAAGTATATTTATATTAGTTTTAAACTAGAAGCGCTTTTATAGCTACTACCTTCTCTCTAGTTACTCTATTCTTTATAGAGACTTAAGCTAGAAGGCTTGTTTTCGCGTCTATAGGGCGGCTTTATTATAGGCTTCTTTCTTAGTAGCGTCTTTACGTTACTCTTATACTTTCTACTCTTATAGGTTTTAAATTCTCTACTATCTTCTCTAGAGTCTTCTCTTTTTTATACGCCTTAATCTAAGTATCTAATTATAATAGTAGCTCTAGCTTATCTAGGTATACTATATAAAAGTCTCTTACCTTATAGAGAGCGTTAATAAAGTCTATAGTATTATACTAGGTAGAGTTAAAATTATAAGTAACCTATATAGCGTAGTATTAAAGATAATTTTAATAAAGATAGCTATCTAGAATTTTATATATAGGCTA
>NW_022987212.1:3916415-3918641 GCF_010094035.1 Trematosphaeria pertusa | reverse complement strand
TAAATTTAGATTTCTTAATATCTACTTATAACCTAGCTTTATATAACTAATTAAGTATCTAGGTAATATAGGCTTTATACTTAAGTAGATTCTCTAAATAAATAAGAATATTATTAATATAGGCTATATAGAAATTATCTAGCAAGCTATATAATACCTTATTAATATATTACTAAAAGGTAGTAGAGCTATTATAGAGGCTAAAGAGTAGAACTTAGTACTTATAGTTACTATACTACGTATAGAAAGACGTTAGGTTCTCTACTAACTTATTAAGCTAGATCTAGTAGAAAGCTTACCTTACGTCTAACTTAGTAAAGACCTTAGCGCGTAATAGGCGTGTAAGTGTTTTCTAAATAAGAGAGATAAAATAGATATCTTTTTTTATAATAGCGTTAAGCTTTTAATAGTTAACGTAGAACCTCTATTCTCTATCTAGCTTTTTAGTAAATAGAACTAGTAACGCATATAACGTATTACTATAGATAATAAAGCTATAATAAAGGTATTTCTCTAGATAATTCTACACTAACTATAGGTACTCTAGTAATATACTATAAAGAGAACTATTTATTAAGGTATTTTCTACTATAAGCTTAATATTATAATCTACACTCTCTCTATATAGTAGTAGAGTATTAGAATTCTTTTTTAAGAAATAGACTATAGTTACGCTAGTATATTCTAGAGATAGAAGCTTTTAGATAACTAGTTAGTAGAGTTTCTTCTTTAGATTAGTAGTAGAGGTTTTCTTTCTATTAGTAATAAGCTATTTAACCTTATAGATACTAAGGTGCCTAATTATAGTATCTTTTTAACGCGCGTTAATTATAAAGGTAGCTACGCTAATTATATTAACGTTAAGCCTAGTCTTTAAGCATGTTTCTTATAAAATAGGTAGCTTTTTTAGCTTACAGAGTAACCTAGTAGGTAGGTTAAGATTCTTAAGCTACCTATCTATCTTGCGTAGGTTTTCTTAAAGCTTCTAGCGTTATAATTCTCTCTTCTTTTATTATATTACTCTTAGCTTTTCTACTACTAATATTAAGGCGTTATAGTAGTTAGTATTAGCTTAGTAAGCTACTTAAGCTTTAGTAGTAGATTAAGAGAATTATATAAAGATAAACGCATTACGTTTATAATTAATTAATTAATTAGTATCTAGCTATATTAGTACGCGCTACTTATAGTTAACCTAAATATTAACTTCTTTAAGTAGCTTATAACTAATTATTATATTATAGTAGCTAGTATTACAATATATAAAGTAAGTATAGATTTAGTAGCTTTCTAGTACTAGATTAGCTTTAAAATACTTATTTACTTAGCTATTAGGTTACCTATTATATCTAGTAAAGAGGATTAGTTCTATACGTAATAGCTTAACGTAGAGGTTTTTTCTAAGAGTTTAAAGATACTTTAGGTATACTAAGATGTAGCTACCTACTTCTATATTAATTAAGCCTCTAAGCTTAATTATAAGGCTATTTATAGAGATTTAGTAGAGTAGAGTAAATATAAAACTACTAAATAGCTTTTTACGTAGATTAATTACTCTAGTAGATAGCTCTAGAGAGAAGACTTTTTCTAGAGCTAGGCTTTTTCTAAATTATTAGATTTATATTCTAACGTGTTATTCTTAGGTGCTTATAGCTCTATAGGCTCTATAGGCTTCTTCTCTAGGTTAACGTTCTTAATAGCTTTCTATATAGTAGAGACTCTAGAGTAATTATAGCTTAGGTAGCTAGGTTAGTAGTATTAAAAATAGGTAACTAGCTTCTAGATTACTAGAGCTTTATTAGGTACTAGAAAACCTAAAAGAGCTAGAGGCGTGTGTTATAGTATTAACATAATTACGTTACGCTTTTTAGTCTTTCTAGTAGTAACGCGTACTTCTCTAGAGGTAAGCTCTTAAGTAAGATCTTAAGTAAGGTCTATATAGTAGTTATAGTTATTAATATATTAATATTAGTATATACCTAACTACGTACATATAGTCTCTAGTAGCTTCTTATAAAATTTCTCTACCTATTAGTCTACTAGAAGCTAACGCTTCTATATAAGGTAGAAGAAATTATTCTAAAAGTAGGTAAAGTTAGTAGTACTTTAGTAATAAAGCTTTTAGAAATTATAGTAAGTATTTAGCCTTTTATATAGGTCTCTATAGCTTCTCTCTAGCTAATTAAGAATATAATTATAGAAAACTACTACGCTACTATTCTTAAT
>NW_022987212.1:3668557-3913995 GCF_010094035.1 Trematosphaeria pertusa | reverse complement strand
TCTATAAATAGTCTTATAATTAAGCTTAGAGGTTTAATTAATATAGAAGTAGGTAGCTACGTCTTAGTATACCTAAAGTACCTTTAAACTCTTAGAAAAAACCTCTATGTTAAGTTATTGCGTATAGAACTAATCCCCCTTACTAAGTATAATAAGTAACCTAATAGCTAAGTAGATAAGTATTTTAAAGCTAATCTAGTACTAGAAAGCTACTAAATTTATACTTACTTTATATATTATAATACTAGCTACTATAATATAATAATTAGTTATAAGTTACTTAAAGAAGTTAACGTTTAGATTAACTATAAGTAGTACGTACTAATATAGCTAGATACTAATTAATTAATTAATTATAAACGCGACGCGTTTATCTCTATATAATTCTCTTAATCTACTACTAAAGCTTAAGTAGCTTACTAAGCTAATACTAATTACTATAACGCCCTAATATTAGTAGTAGAAAAGCTAAGAGTAATATAATAAGAGAAGAGAGAATTACAACGCTAGAAGCTTTAAGAAAACCTGCGTAAGATAGACAGGTAGCTTAAGAATCTTAACTCGCCTGCTAGGTTACCTTATAAGCTAAAAAAGCTACCTATTTTACGGGAAATATACTTAAAGACTAGACTTAACGTTAATATAATTAGTGTAGCTACCTTTATAATTAACGCGCGTTAAAAAGATACTATAATTAGGCACCTTAGTGTCTATAAGGTTAATTAGCTTATTACTAATAGAAAGAAAACTACTACTACTAATCTAGAGAAGAAACTCTACTAACTAGTTGCCTAAAAGCTTCTATCTCTAGAATATACTAGCGTAACTATAGCCTATTTCTTAAAAAAGAATTCTAATACTCTACTACTATATAGAGAAGACGTAGATTACAACATTAAGCTTATAGTAAAAAATACTCTAATAAATAGTCTTCTTTATAGTATATTACTAGAGTACCTATAGTTAGTATAAGATTATCTAGAGAACTATCTTTATTATAGCTTTATTATCTATAGTAATACGTTATACGCGTTACTAGTTCTATTTACTAAAAAGCTAGGTAGAGAATAGAGGTTCTATGTTGACTATTAAAAGCTTAACGCTATTATAAAAAAAGACGCCTATTCTATTTCTCTTATCTAGAAAACGCTTATACGCCTGTTACGCGCTAAGGTCTTTACTAAGTTAGATATAAGGTAAGCTTTCTACTAGATCTAGCTTAATAAGTTAGTAGAGAACCTAACGTCTTTTTACACGCAGTATAGTAACTATAAATATTAAGTTCTACTCTTTAGCCTCTATAATAGCTCTACTACCTTTTAGTAATATATTAACAAGGTGTTATATAGCTTGCTAGACAATTTCTATATAGTATATATTAATAATATTCTTATTTACTTAGAGAATTTGCTTAAGTATAAAGCCTATATTACCTAGATACTTAATTAATTATATAAAGCTAGGTTATAAGTAGATATTAAGAAATCTAAATTTACTATTAAAAGTACTAAGTTTCTAGAATTAATTATAAGTACTAATAGAATCTAAAAGAACTCTAAAAAGGTTACTACTATCTAGAATTAGCCTATACCTATAACTCTTAAGAGCCTTTAATTGTTTCTAGGTTTCTACAATTTCTACTAAGCCTTCTTAAAGAATTATAGCTAGATTGTCCGCCCTCTTACTAAGCTACTAAAATAGAAAGCATAGTATACCTTTAAAGAAATTAAGCTTATAGTATTTTAGTAGGTTAAGAATCTTATACTATCTAATACTATACTAGCTTATTACTCTCTCTATTACTACATAAGAGTAGAAATAGACGTATTAGATAGCGTAGTTACTAGAGTTCTTTTATAGCTCTAAGAGAACGGCATCTAGAGACTAGTAGCTTTCTTTAGTAAGATAATAAATACTATCTAGATAAACTATAGTATTTATAATAAAGAAATACTAGTAGTTATTCTTAGTATATAGAAGTAGAGAAGCTAGTTAATTAGCTTACAAGATCTAGAGCCTTTTATAGTATTAACTAACTACTAAGCTTTAGAGTACTTTACTACTAAGTAGAAACTTACTACTAGATAGGTTTACTAGGTAAATAATATTACTAACTATAACCTTAAGCTTACCTATTAACTAGATTTAGCTAATATAGCAGTAAACGCGTTATTATAAAAGTAAGAAGAGCTTAAGACCTAAAAGAAGAAGAATTACGCTACCTATACAAGAGCTTTTCTAAGCAAGAAGTAAATTAGCCTCTTAGCTATTAAGCGATTATTAGGTAAGTTATTAGTTCTAGCTACCTAGAGATTAGCTAGCAGTGCTATAAAAATCGCTACTACTAATACGTTTATAGAGGTACTCTCTACTAAGAATCTATATACTATAATTAATTAGGTTATTATAGCTAACTAATTAGACAACTCTCTATAGCTAGCTTAAGAAAAAGCTACTATGTTAGGCTTTGCTTAGAAAATAGAAGACGGCTTATTAATCTATTAGAATTAATTAATAGTTTCTACTATTAACTATCTATAAATATACCTAATATACGCCGTGTATACTACTTAGGTAACTATCTACCTAGAATAAAGAAAAACTACCTAGTTACTATAAGATTAATATTACTAGCTAAGTATATAAAAAGACGTTAATACGTACGTAGAGGTATATAAGGCTTACCGCTAGAGCTACGCTTTATAGAATAAGACGCTAGGTCTTCTAAAGCCTCTATCTATTTCTAAGAGAGCTTAGTAGAACGTCTCTATAGATTTTAAGAGCTTTCTCTCTAATAAGAAAGAATTTAACTACGTATACGTTATTATAGATTAGCTAAGTAAGTAGAGCTTCTCTCTACTCTACTATAAGAAAATTATAGCTTAACGTATAGTAAAGCTATATTACTAATATATCTAGCGTATATATAGTTCTTCTAGGTCTATTATATTAGATTATAGCCTATAGTTTACCTCTACCTTTATAGATAAGCTCTACTAGCTTATAGAAATTAAGTAGAAGCTCTCTACTACATACTACTTATAAACTAATAGAAATATAGAGATTATTAATTAATATCTTAATTAGTGTCTACGTCTATTTATTAACTACTACTAGAATAATTAGTTAGACCTTCTACTCTATATAAATTAGGTATAAGCTACGTTACTATATAAAACTATAGAACTAATAGTATATAAAATTAAATTTAGATACTAGCTAATATACTACTAGAATTAAAAGAAATATATAATAAAAGTCTCTACTCTACGTAAGCGTCTCTTACGCTAGAAAGCTTAGAATTTTGCTAAGAAGTAATATAACGCTGTAAAAAAAGCTACTAAAATTACACAAAGTAATATTACAAAAGCGTAAGCTAGATAGGCGCTCTAAGTAAATAAAAAGCGCTAAGAACCTAATTTTATAGTAGGCAACCTTGTCTATATTAAACCTTATAGCTTTTTAATAGATTAGTCTAGCGTAAAGCTAAATTAATAGATATATAGCTTTTACCTAATTATTACTATAAAGAGTTACTTCTTCTAGCTCTAGCTACCTGCGTATATACGTATACATAACATCTTCTACGCTAATTAGTTAAGAAAAGCCTTAGAGCTATTACTAGAGTAGGTAGAGCCTAAGTAGCTACCTATTAAAGTTAATAGTAATCTAGAATAGCCTATATATAAAATTCTAAATAGCTATCTTTATTAAAATCGCCTTTAATACCGCGCTACATAGGTTACTTATAATTCTAACTCTATCTAGTATAATACTATAGGCTTTATTAACGCTCTCTATAAGGTAAGAGACTTTTACGTAGTATACCTAGATAAGCTAGAGCTACTATTATAATTAGATGCTTAGATTAAGGCGTATAAAAAAGAGAAGACTCTAGAGAAGATAGTAAAGAATTTAAAACCTATAAGAGTAGAAGACACAAGAGTAACGCAAAGGCGCTACTAAGAAGAGAGCTTATAATAAAGCTGCCCTATAGACGCGAAAATAAGCCTTCTAGCTTAAATCTCTATAAGAGTAGAGTAACTAGAAGAAAGGTAGTAGCTATAAAAGCGCTTCTAGTTTAAAACTAATATAAATATACTTACTATAAGCTAAAAGAAATAGTTAAGAGTATAACGTAAGAGTTTTAGAAGAAGAGAGACCTAGAAGGCGTATTTTAGAGCTTAGAGACAAGCTCTCTCTATAAGAGAGAGTAATATAATAGTCTAGTTTAGAATTTACCTTAGATTATATAACCTTAGGTTACGTAATTCTATTATGTAACCTAGCCTAGCGCCTTAGCGCTTAGCACCTCTATATATAGAGCCTCTTAAGAGTAGCCTTCTACTTCTTACCTTTAGATAGCTAAATTTAACCTAACCTACTCTGCTAGCACCTCTTATTCTTATAGCTTGTAAAGTTAGTACTACCTATAGCTAACTTACCTAGCTAGGTGTTCTAGAGGCGCTTATAGTAGTAGAGACTACAAACTTAGCTCTTATACTATACTTATAACGCTAGAGGTATAGCTAGCTAGTATATAGAGAGATAAGAACCTAGAATTAAATTCTTTAGTAGTAACGCGCTTAAATTACGTATAATTAGTATTATAGAAAAACGCGTCGCGCGTTAGACTAGCATAGTAGGCTAGTCTCTAGAGTAGATTAATTACGCTTATAGTTACTAGATTTTAGCGTCTTTTTTAGCTAGAGTAGTAGCCTATATCTAATATCTCTTATATATATTATCTCTCTTAGTAAGAGTATTAGTAGTAATCTAGTAGTATATATAGATTTGTTATTTATATACCTATTATATATATAATTAGCTAACTATTTCGTTAATAATTTTAGCTAGCGTTTCTAGAAAAAGCTCTTAAAGCTTTTTAGCAAAGGTAGAGAGTATAAATAAACCTAAGGCTAATAATAGCTCTAGTATTACTAAGCTCTAGCAGAGCTATATAAGCTTCTAGTTAAAGTTATTATTCTAATTCTTATTAGTTATTATGTTATATTACTAAATAGAGTTTTTGTAATAGAAATATTAATTAGTATATTCTACTAGCAGGTTCGCTACTCTAGATTTAAGAACTATTAGAGTAAAGAGGTATTATAAGGCTAAGGTTCTACCTCTAGATTAGCTTTGCGAGAGTTCCCCTATAGTATTTAGATTTATTTAGCTTTTTAATTAAGAAAGAAGTAAAGAGAGGAGGTATTTAGCTACTAGTAGAGTAGCTAGTTATTAGTTCTACTAGTAGAGTAGAGAGATTATTAATTTTTTATAATTTGTAAGAAGAGGAGAGAAGAGAAGTTTCTACACGTAGAAGTTCTATAGAAGTTCTCTTGTACACAGAGCTCTTAGTAGCTCTCTTTAGCTTAGTACTAGTATCTTTCTACTACTAACTAGATCTACTAGTAGTCTTATACAGCGCTAAGAGGTAAGTAATTAATTAGTACGTTAATAGATTCTTAAGGTAAGTAACTAGGCTCTTATAGCTCTAATTCTTAGTATAGCTATTAGTAAACGCTTCTTATAAGGCTACTTAGTTTAGCTAAATATTATACTATCGTCTCTAGCTAAAGAGGTATTAACCTTTAGATAATATAAGGGCTAGGTTCGCGGTCTCTACTACTATAAGCGTTCTAGAACACCTAGCTAGATAAGTTAGCTATAGACAGTACTATCTTTATAAGCTATAAGAATAGAGTGCTAGTAGAGTAGGTTAGGTTAAATTTAGCTATCTAAAGGTAAGAAGTAGAAGGCTACTCTAAGAGGCTCTATATATAGAGGTGCTAAGCGCTAAGACGCTAGGCTAGGTTACGTAATAGAATTACGTAACTCGAGGTTATATAACCTAAGGTAAATTCTAAACTAGACTATTATAGCTAGTAGAGTAGGTTAGGTTAAATTTAGCTATCTAAAGGTAAGAAGTAGAGAAAAGGCTTTAAGAGACTCTATATATAGAGGTGCTAAGCGCTAAGGCGCTAGGCTAGGTTACGTAATAAGATTATGTAACCTAAGGTTATATAACTTAAGGTAAATCTCTAAACTAAACTATTATAAGTATAGTATAGAAAGATAGAAAAATACTAAAACTATCTTAAAATTATTACTTCTAAATATATAGCAGGCTTATAGTATATATAATCTTATAATATATAACTTTATATAGCTAGATTACTTATATATATCTATAGTTAGAAAAGAAAACTCTAGAAAGATTTTTTTAAACTTCTATCTTTTATTACGCTATACCTAGAAGAGCTAGCTCTATAAAAGTTTTCTAGAAACTTTTATTAAATTATAAAAACTTTATACTATAAGTTTTATCTATTATTATAGAGATATAATAGTACTTATAGAAGTAAACTAGATTTTTTTTTAAAAGTTAATTTAATATATATAGCTTTTTAATTACGTAATATATCTTAGTATAACTTTAATATAAGGTGTAATATACTATAAGAAATATATATATAAATTTTTATAGAAAAATATTAAGGTTTTGCTTAGTTATTTAAGAAAAACGAGTTGATTTTCGTTGATTTTCGTTGCTAAGAGAAAGTGGTCGGCTCGATAATATAGTCGGTTCGATAATAAAGTACGTTACACTCTTTATAAAAACTAAATTTAGATTTAGAACTAAATCTAAATTTAAAGGATATTACTATAAGGTAGTTAGTAAGGCGAGTAAAAGATATACTAGAGAGTAATAATAGAATATATTAGGTAGTGCTAGTAGGTAGTTAAATTCTTACAGAGTAAGGATAGAAGGAGATTATACTATATACTGGGCCGTCACGTGACCGGGTCGGCCCGAGTAGCCTCCGAAGGGTATTGCTAAGGGATATTTTAGCAATTAAGGAAATTCTACTTTGTATAGTAAAGTGTAACTGCTCCGTATCGAATATCGAATATCGAATATCTGCTCAGGAAACCCCTCTAGCGAGGATGGGAAACTTGAAGATCTCCATGTTCTGGACAATGATGTTGCGAAGGCAACTGTCGGCTGCTGGTTATTGGGGGATCGTGCACACGGCACAGTAACAGCTAATAATTACTACCGGTATATATAAACATATTTACGCACATACTTCCCGAGACCTCTCCTATAGCTCCCACAGGGTGAAATGTCGCGTCCCACGTGCGTTCGCGAATCACGCTAGGCCCAACGCAGGGACCACTGCCGAGATTTCAGATGTTCGAATCGACTTCAACAACCCGCGACGCCGCCTAACTGTCTCTCTACTCCTTTATGATTGTGCCGCCACGATGGTGGACACTTCCAAGAAGCGGAAGCAATCCTCAGACACGGCACCAGCTGCAAAACGCCCCCGATTCCCCCAAAGACCGCACCACAATATCCCCACGACGCCGACGAGTACCGCGTATCCCAATGGCGAGGTCAACGTCAAGAGCTTCCTCAAATCGCACGAGAACGAGATCAAGTCGCTCGAAAATGCTATGAAAGCCGCGAAGAAGGGGTTGGCTAGAAGAGCTTTCCAGGACGTGCCGAGAGAGCTGCGGAGAAGGACGGCGAGCCATAATCCGCAACGCGTGCCGAAGAGGCTGAGGGCGCGGGCGAAGCAGGAAGCGAAGGAGGATAATACACCGATATCGAAGGGGAAGAGTGGAAGTGGTGTAGGGAAGGGGAAGAAGAAGTGGTTGAGGAAAGAGGGCATTGAGAAGAGCAGGCAAGCTTGGGAACGCAGGGCAACGAGGAGGAAAGAGAAGGGTGATGCCGCCGTCACGGTTGAGCCTACGGAGGGAGTAGAAACAGAGAAGGGGGAGTCAGGAGATGCCTCGAAACAGCCAACAAAGCCCAAGAAGAAGCGCCCAAAGTTCCCAGCTTTGGCCACGCCGGAGACCCCGCCATCTCGGTTTCGCAGGCGCCAAAAGAACAAAACGTGGCTACCCACACACCTGTGGTATACGAAACGTGCGCATATGACTCCTCCGAAGGAGCCTCTCTGGCGGTTTGCGATTCCGCTGGCGCCTGTTGTCAAGGCGTATCGTCTGACTCACCGAGCTGCAACAACGAGAGGAGCTGTTGCGTGGGATATGAGTTATATGGCAACTATAGGCTTAGAGGGTGTAGAAGCTTGCATCGTGGGGTTGTTAAAGGGACTTCACTTTGCTCAAGACGACGAGGAGGACCTTTGGCAGGACAGAGGGAGAGCGAAGAAGTGGAGGAATGGCACAAGGGTATGGGAAAGCTGGATCTATGAGAGAGAGGGTATATCTCCGAAAAAGATCGCTGTTGTCACGGTTATCTGGAACGTTCCGGAGGCCGAGAGTAAGAAGAGGAAGGCTTTCATCCGGATCCATCCGAGCGCGTTCCTACAGCTATGGAACGAGGTCATCAGGATTTCGAAAGTGCAGAAGCCGGCCATCACCGTGGAGGATCTCCGCTTTGAGATTGGGTCGATCGAGATCATGGGACCTGCCGCCGCGGAAACGCTCTGCTCGATCCTTTCCCCGACTGCCACCACAGAACTACCTTCTGGTGCGCCTCAGGCTGCTTGGCCTACACTAGCTACCGTCACAGATCCCGGTGTACTACCACCAGGGGCGCTCACAGCCTTTGCAATCTCTGATCCTCGCCTTCGGGATCCGCCGACGACTGCGCGATTACCGCAGGACGCGGCATCGCAAGCTGCGCTAACTGAGACACTTGCGAATTGGCCAATTGATGACACTCAAACTCCTCCAGCTATCTTCTGTCGCGACGCTAGACTTGCTTCGGCGCGGGCTCTTCCTTCGCAGAAATCGATCAACCGCCGGAAATCTGCAAACACGCTTGGCGAGTACCCAGAGCCAAGATCAACAGACCCTCAGATACCCATGCTCACTTATGTCTCGAGAAAAAGCAAGTCATGGATAGTTCTTCTTCCCTGGAAGTGTGTCCTCCCCGTCTGGCGAGCAATGATGCGCTATCCCGTTTCGACTGGAGGCAATCCTCGGTTTGGGGGATTGAAGGAGAAACGCCAGGTCGACTTTGAGCGTTCAGTACCTAGCTTTCCTTTCGATCATCCTGGTACCGATGCAGGGTGGGACTGGGAGTTGCAAGAACGCGTCGCGCGAGAGCACGACTGGACAAAGCGGCCCAAAGGGAAGAGAATCGAGTGGTGTACCATTGATCTCGGGAGTGAGAGGAAAGGGGAGATAGGCAATCCCTGGGCTTGTGATTGGGAGAGGCTCCTTCTACAATCGGACAAAGAGGAAGCGAGAGAGGGTAGAGAAGAGGAGTCGGCCAAATCGCCCTTCCGCCAAGTCCCTTCGCAGCATGCGTCAGAATTGATTGCGGGATGTCCTTCTTCTACCGACTATCTCGCGCTACCGCGCCTCTTTACTGTCAAAATCAGTATGACACAGCGCGGTACTCCCACAAACTGCGCTCGCGTATACCGTCTGCCGACGAACAATCCAGAGTTGCGCAGTAAATGGCTCGCTCTACCGCGGGCTTTGCGGTCCACAGCTCCCCCAAAGTCCGCTGGACCGAAAGCCCCGAATCCCAAGGCGAAGGATATGCCCAAGCATATTCGACACAAGCATCTTGCGCAGAGTCTCCTTGAACCTCCGCAACTCGACGACGGCCCTCTGAATGCAGGCGATGGAGATTACCCCGTTGTCCCTGATGAGGAGGACCTGATCGGCTTTGTCACCACTGGGAACTACAATCTGTCTGAAGGGAAGCCCACAGCAATTGCGAATTTAGCGCTGCACAGGGTTTTGGACACCAAGGATTCAGATGCAGTGAGAAGAGGAGTGCAGACAGCAGGTCGCGTGTGCATTGTTCGGGAAGCCGGACGCACAATCGGGCGACTCGGGACTTGGGAGGTGGCGTAGGTCCGACAAGCCGTAGTGTGCGCGTAACGCAATTCAGCGAATGATCCTGTATAGATACTGGCTCCCGAATGTGCTTGCTGTGAGAGGACTTGTTGGTCGATGTTAGTCAGCCTTGCGCAATGTGGCTTGCTCGTGTGGCGCCGCTAATTTAAGGTTATCTCCGAGATGCCTAAACCACTTTCACCCTCCAACTGTCTCAGGGCCCAGTGCAGTTCAACCACGCATATCCCCGGATACGCACACGACAACCCGCCGCCGCTCAGCAGAAATGTCTGAGGACCAGCCGGCGGACGGGCACGGCGGAGGCGGCGAGTCGGCTTTCACGCTGGGCCCAGAGGTGTTGGCAGACCTGGTACGGCTAGGAACATCCTCCCTGAGCCACTGCTAAATCCACACTGCGCAAATAGACCAAAGACATCCTCGAAGACTGCATACACAACATAGTATACAGCACCGCGCTGTCATGTCACCGCTCCGAGAAGCTCCTCCGCATGCAGTCTGCGGCGACGCAGGCCGAATCCCTCGCCCTCGCCACCATCGAGCCGCAGTCGCAGAAGAACGCGAGTAGCCAGCCATCCGTCCCGACCGCCGAGACCTCCGCCGCGAAGTACGAGAACGGGCGCGTGTTCCTGAAGGGCAACCCGCTCAAGACGACGCCGGAAATCATATGCCCGCACTGCAAGCTGCCGCGCCTGATGCACCCCATCATGGGCAAGGGCATGCAGAACCCTGACCTCACCAAAGAGTACTGCATGCTGTATCCGTGGGTGCAGAGGCAGGGCCACGATGTATACGGCAACCCGTTCCCGACCGATATGGCTAAGAGCAAGAAGGAGCGGGAGCTGATAAAACAGCAGCAGAAGAATGCGGAGAAGGAGAGCGTGGGGACGCCAGGGTCGCAAGACACAGATATGGCGGGCGGAGATACACAGGGCAAGGAGATAAAGCTCAACACGGGTGGCAAACCGGCGTCATACATACCGTGGCACACATGTCCGAACTGCAAGCGCAGTCTGCTCATCACAAGATTTGCACAGCATCTAGAGAAGTGTCTCGGTATCAGCGGGCGACAGAGCTCGCGGAACGCCATGGCGAAGCTCGCAGGGCAGAACGGCAATGGAAGCAGCACCGGCATGGGCAACACACCGCTAGGGAGCCGGATGGGCACACCAGCGCCTGGCTCGCAGAGCGATGCGGCAGTCGCCAAGATAAAAGGCAAGGGCGTCAGCCCGATCAAGAAGGCCGCCGACGATGACGATGAAGGTGAAAACGACACGCCCGAGAGGAAGAAAAAGAAGAAGAGCTCATACATCAAGAAAGCGGACCGGGAAAAGATGGCGAAAGACGGCAGTAGCGGCACGCTCAAAGTCAAGCTGAAGACGAAACCGGACCTGGAGCGGAGAACAAGCGAGGGGGTGGAGAAGACCGAGGGCAAGAGGGATAGAGAGGGCGATTCGATTGATCCGGATGGAGCGCCAAAGGCGAAGAAGATAAAGCTGAATCTGGGGAAGGCGGGTAGTCTGCCAGTACCCGCTTCGCAGGATTCGCAATAGGCTTTTCAGCAGAGTTCGAGCGCGAGTTGGAAATCGTCACGCATCGGGTCAGGTTTGGGTTGGGTTAGGACTCTATGCGGACACTAAGCATCGGCAGGCGTTTAGGCATACCAGGTGGAGTTGGTCACGAACAGAGCATGTCGAGCGCATCGAAGCGTCGATAGGATGGCGTTTGGGCTGTTCATGGTTATGCTGCGCTTTTTGCGGCATAGTATTCCCCCATTTTCGTTTCCGACTACCAAGCATCGATTAATCGCTGAAGAAAAGTAGATGCATTGTCGCATTACAATAAGGGATTTGACGAATTGATCAACTGTTTAGTAGACCAGATTTAGCTCGCCACCTGGGAACTGTAGTTCGGTTCGTCGGAATTTCATGCCTGCTGTGGGTCTCGCCCTCCGAAGTACGCCACTACTGGGGCGTTCGCATCCCACCTAGACATCTGAATATCGCTCCGTCAGCTACTGCGCTCAAGTCTCTATTAACGTACGGACTACGTTGCAAAGTCCTTTTATGTTGCATACAAAACGCACGACTCGGTGGTGTAATTGGTTGTCACGTCAGTCTAAAGGTCCCGACTTCAAACCTCGACTGAATCAGTCATACTTTTGCCATTTGCTTCTTCATTCTAATACCCTCGGATTTGGTCCATGGGCATACTTTTTGTCTCTGTGGAGGTTGGGATATGGGTATAGTGGAGAGAGAACATCCCAGTCTGCATGATGTGATCACTGAAGCATACCGAAAGAAGACAGAATGGAAATGACTTTGATTGAGTTGGAAATACTTGATTGATTGAGATCCATGCCGAGGAACGAACGCCAAACTCCTCCCCCCGATTACACCCGAAATTAGGAAACAGGTTGAATCGTCCGCATCAAGCCGACAAGTCTCCCTTCCTCGCCTCGAAGCTGCTCACGGCCGAGCATTCTTCGCCATACTACCCACATACCGCGGCCGCTGACACTTCAACGTCGGATGCGCCTGCCTACCTTCATATACCGCCAATATCGGCACAAAGCTCTGATACGGCCGCGTCCCCAACACCGGCTTGAACACCTGCTTGTGGTGCTTAAGCACCCAGTTCGGATCGTTCTTCCTCTTCACTTCCTCTTCCTTCTTCTTCACTTCTACTACCATCATCTCCTGCGCCTGCTTAACAAAGCCGCCCTTCTGCATACGCAACGAGCCAGAGTGTGTATGCGGCAGAGGAGGCTGCGGCACGCCAATGCGCTCACGATACACGCAATCATAGTTCCACCGTGCATTGCGGTCTACAAGCACCGCGTACGCTTCCTGCAGCGCGCGGTACTTGCCCGCGTCAGTGTGGAAATACTCGGCGCGCAACTTCCTGTATGCGTCTTTGATTTCCTCGGAGGTCGCCCAGTGGTCAAGCCGGAGGATCGCGTAGTAGTTCTGGAACTCCTGGTCTATGCTTGGTATGGCGCTCAAGGAAGATGAGGACGAAGATGAGGACGTGGAGTGGGAATGCGAATGTGAGAGTGCGGCTGAAGCAGGCGACAAGAACACGCCCGCAGGCGTCGTCGCAGTTCGCGGGGCGTACATCGTGTGGCGGTGTGTAGGGGTGGCGTTATGAGTGGTGGGAGGATAAGCTGCTGAGGGGTCTTGCTGTATGGTAGGGCGTTCGTGAGTGTGCTTGCGCTCTGAGCGGAGAGGGGCGATGGTGATGCGGCACATGCGGGCGGTTTGAGGGCGGGTAAGAATATGGGGCAATGTTTGCTTATATGAGACTTGTTTGTGTGTTGTGAAGAGAGGTTGAAAGGGGCGGGTGTTGTTTAGGTGTCTTGAACAATGTAGGGTGTGGGTTAGTGGCATCAGTCAGAGGGTTAGGAAGCCGTGCTTTCTGTACATTGCGCACGCAGCTAGCATTGTTAATGATGTTTCCCAGAGCCGTGGAGGCAGTTCCAAGCTAACGATCTAGGATACCGGTGAGGTCTGTGACGAACTGGAAGATAGAAAGAGGTTGAAAAGCAGTTTCAAACACGCAACGAGAATATAGATTAGCCAATACACCTACTTCAGATGCCCATTAACACCAACACTCTTCTCAGTCCCTGCCTTCTCATTCCCCATTCTCCTAAACCCCCTCTCCCTACCCCTCCCTCGCCCACCCCGACCTCTGCCTCGTCCACCATCCGCTCCCTTACCCCTCCCAACCGAAAACTGTATCCTCACAAGCGGATGCTCCACCCATTCGATGCCCCTCAACCCTAGATGCTCCTTCTCCCATTCGCCTAACCTCCACGCCTGGTACAAACCCATCAACCTCTGCTGATCCACCTCTTCCTTATTGGGCCCCAAGCTCCTCGTCAGCTTCACGCCTCGCAGCTCTGGTACCCAAGCCTTTATGTACTCGCCCTGACTATCGTAATCCAGCGCTTGTTTGACCGGGTTGAAAACGCGGCCTTCCCGTGGATCATTACCGACGCCCGCAACGTATTGCCAGTTGCCCCAGTTATTAGGCATATCATAGTCTATGAGAAGGAACTCGTACCATTCGGCCCCGATGCGCCAGTCAATGCCGAGTTGGGAAGTAAGGAAGGAAGCGACGTTTTGTCGTGCGCGGTTCGAGGTGTAGCCTGTGAGGAATAGTTCGCGGTTCGAAGCGTCCACGAGGCCGATACCAGTGCGGCCAGATCTGAAGCGGGCAAAGACCTCTCGAGTTTTCTCAGGGTCATCTCCCACACCGCCACTGTGGCTGAGACATTTCCATCGTTTGCGCGATGGGCGTGGTTGATCCCGCTGGGGGACATCGCAGCTTTCAGAATCTCTCCTGGATACGCGGGGTGGAACGCGGATACCGTGCACGCTGAACATTTTTGCACCAAACTTTCTTGCACATAGCCGCATGTAGTCTCGCCAGAGAAGCTCGAATCTCACTGCGGCAGTTCCATCATTTTCTCCTTTCCCATAGCCCGCAATATCCTTTCCAGGGCCCCTCCCTTCCTCAAAATCGACCATTGCCCAATGGATTTGCCTAGCAGTAAGGTGACCCTGAGCGAGGAATGCAGAAAGTTTCGTGCTAAAATCGAGACCCAGCATGCCATTTCTGGTAGATTTGTATGAACTCATAGCTCCTCCGGATATGAGATGAGAAAGCCGGTCCTGAGCTACAGTTTCACCTCCTTTGAAAGGATGTGCCGACCGCACATTAGAGGGCCACCGAGGGGAGGAAGGTAGACCATATGTTGAATCATCCTCCAAAGGCGACAAAAGAGCTTTGGTCAATCCAGGTAAGTTGTTCGGGATCTCAAATGGACGTTTCTGCGGCGGTATGTTCGGAGGTAGCGGTGGAAGCTGTTTCGGGGTGGGTAGAGTGCGCCTCGGCCTGGACCGGAGTGGTTCGAGTGACTTGCGATATGTAGTGTAAACATTCGGCAGATCGGAGATGTCGATGGGCAGATCGCTACTGCAGGGTTGTCAGCTGAAGTTTCCCCGAGAGCCTCTAAGTAATGATGGCAGCACACACTCATCGATGTAATATTTGTCGTCCTGCCATACCTTGAACTCGACGCCCCTCTTCTCCGCTATGCGCTTCAAATCGGCCTCGTCATCCTTCTCTTCCGTTCCTTCTTCACCTGTAATCCAGATCCCCGCCACTTCCGCTCTCCTACCACTGGCATCTCCAGCATACCATTCCAGCATATTCTCAACGACTTCGCCGATCATACCAGCTCTTACTTCTAGCCCTGATTCGCATTCCAAGCTTTCCAGCCTCTCTTTCAGATCCCAGACTCCTTCGGCCATAAACTTGGCACGATGCGGCCCCGTACGCCAAACGCGGGCCACTCGACTGCGCGCCTGCGGATAGGGAGAGTGGTCCGTTGGAGATGGAAGGAACCCCGAAACTTCGACCTGATGTGCCGGAAATACGTATACAGGCAGAAGATGCGTAAACGCCGGAACCTCATGCTGTGATATTAGGGGGTCTTCCTGATTGCGCGTATCAGAGTTCTGCGCAGATCTCTCGTTGCTCACCCTCATCGACGGGTACGTGGATGCGGCATGAAAGACCGGATTATCCGAGAGACGAACATCTCGCCGAAGAAGATAGATGAGCACGCGAGGCTTCGCGCCAGCCATTCCGTCGTAATCATTCAGAGAAAGACCGGTTTCGCGCTCCAAGCAACAAGAACAAAAGGACTGGCTGCACAAGGGCCAAGTGACACACCGCCGCAGCATCAAAGAAATGAGCCTCGTAGAGGTAAGTTTCGTGTGTGCATACACAAAAGCAACATCGTCGAGGTGTATGTGGTACAAAGAGAAGAGAGGCGGAGAGCGATGGTTCAAATGCGCAACGTCATGATCGGTCCGCCGTCTTTCTAGGGCCGCTCTCCGAAAATTCTAGGACTCTGCAGCGCTAGGAAAGAGTGTCACCCGTCAGATATTTGGGGCGGTGGACACGTTAGACTGCCGTAGACGCCTAGCTGTGTGGAGATCCGTTTCTGCATTTGCTACCAAGATGCAGCGCCGGGGCATGACGTGTGCAGGGGATGTCTCCTGCAGCAGCCATTGGCTCGAGCTCACATGGCAAAGCAAAATGGAGTTGGAGTCGGCGAACTGGCAGGTTTGTGTTATTTCGATGGTGGTGCTGTCATCGACGACTGTGAAGATCGCGAGATGTGGCTTGGCCCGCGTTACCGTAAACGGTTAAGGCGGATCTGATCGCAAACCCGCGGATCTGGTTCGAGCGAGTACTTGCCGTCAACCAAGGAACACTCATCGGAAATCTGGCAGCAAACGCATACACCTTCGCCTATTTTGGCTTCTTCGGTAGATTGACAAGGCGCGGCAATCGGTGCAACACTCCAGGGACACCTAAGTCTAGGCAATTTTCGGTCATAAGGGGTAAACGGGCACTTTTCCCTGCTGTCTCGGGCCGTGTATTCCCTCTCAGCTACGGCATCGCTATATCCCGCTCGTTGGTATGTATCCTAATCCCGCAAGTCCATGATGCAAGGTACCCCTGATCAACATACACTACGATGGACGCCTTCGTGCATCGGACGGCGCGCTTCATGCTTGTGTTTGGCCTGCAAGCCGTGCGACGCATGTTCCTTCTGCGAAAGTGTTAGCAAAGGTCAGCAAGGGGTGGGCCTGCGGGCTTCGTACCTCGACGCTCTGGCTAGCCGGTTGCCATGCTGCGACGTCGAACTGGTCACTCTGCATCAAATTTTCAGTGATAGAGCAAATGTCGGTGATTAGCCTGTCGATCATGTCGATAGACAGGCTTTCGCGAACGACAACTCGCAAAATCTCAGTCTTCTCTTCGTTGGGCGGCAGCGGATAGTCTGCGCATGTCAGCCACGCTACATCTGGCGGGTCAACGGCGCTCACTTGGAATGATGTACTGTCTTGCCCTCAACAAATTGCTGACGGCGGCCTGCTTGACGTGCGGAAAGTCCTTCCTGAAGTCATCAGTCAGACTGAAGGCGACTACTGGCAGGCCCGCATTGTAATCCGCACTCGTCGACCCATCTTCGTACTGCGGCTTACCCTTCTCGTACTTGTGGTCTCCCTTCTTGCGATGAATATCGCTGACACAGCGATACCATCCAGTGCCCTCCAATGCACGACTCAATAAGCGCGCGTTGGCAAGGGTATTCTCCATGATGTTCTGGTAGCCGCTAAACCCGAGATGGATCAAGTTGTAGTATTGGGCGATGATCTGTGCTCCAGGCCTAGAAAAGTTGAGAGTGTAACTCTCCTCCGTTCCACCCAGGTAATGCAGCTCGAAGATCAGGTGCTTGGGCAAATAGCTTTCATCTCTCCAGATAACCCAACCCACACCAGCGTACACAAGCCCAAACTTGTGACCGCTCGTGTTGATCGACTTGACGCGGGGAAGTTCGAAGTTCCATTTGAAGCCAGCCTTGGCATGAGTGAAGGGGGCGATGAATCCTCCAGATGCAGCCTAACAGATCAGCAAAGTGCACATGATGCTAGATATTGTGAGCGACTTACATCAACGTGGATGGGAATGGATACACCGGTCTTGTTTTCATACTCATCGAGAATATTGCTGATCTCCTCGACCGGTTCGTAGTGCCCAGTGTATGTCGACCCCAAAATCACAAAGACGCCAATGGTGTTCTCGTCAATGTTCTGCTTCACCAACTCTGGATCAAGGCGGTAGCTGCTCTTCTCCGAGACGGGTAAGATCCGAGCCTCCACTTCGAAGTAACGAGCGAACTTCTCGAGCGCAACCTGCGCATTGGCTCCCATGATGATATTCGGCTTCGACGTATCCTTGCCCTCCTCCCTTCGCTTCTCTTGCCAGCGGCGCTTCATAGCAAGCCCACCTAGATGTATAGCCTCGCTCGAGCCGGTCGTGGCTGTTCCGATCGCCTTCTCGCCTTTTGTTGTCTGGGCACCCCAGAGATTTGCAATGATCGAGATGCAGCGGGCGTGCATGTCCATCATAGAAGGATATTCATCGGCGTCGGACATATTCTTCGAGAGATTTTCGATCATGAGCTGCTCTGCTTCATGCTCCATGTAGGTGCCGACGAAGGAAGCCAGGTTCAGGCTCGGACGCTACGCAAGTCAGTCGGACTGCCGTAGATCAGACTATCGTATACTCACACCGTCGAGCTCGAGCTCATCTTTGAGCAGCTGATGCACAACATCTGCCGGTGCTCCATCATGGGGAATGTATTGGGTCAGCGTTGACGAACAAAAGAGAGCTACCTATCAAACTGACTGTAGATGGGATGAAAGGAGCAAACTAACATGCGGAACTTGGAGAGCTCCGTAGAGCTGGCATATCGGCTCGAATACGGCGTCGTGTGGGAAACGGCGCGGTTGGCCTTACGTCCGGCCTTGTGTGCCGGATGGTCCTGAAGCGTCTTCACCAACTCTTCGGGATCGACGTGTCGGGCGAGTCCTGCCATTGTGTCAATTGATCTTTGTTCGGCCTCTCAAAGATTTCAGTCCGAAGTTAGTCTGAGATGTTGAACGGGAACTCCAGAGAGCTGGGGGTAAATAGAGATATTCCAGTGACGCAATGTATGATCACCGGTTGCAGCGTGGGAAGCTGCATTGAGGAATGCATATCCACGGGAGCAGCCAGGGTGCAAAGCTTGACGAAGGCTTGTCAAAGCTTGATTGCAGAGACGATTGCAACCGTTGTGGGCCTAGATTCTCCACAGAGCCCAATGAGGAGCTGCCCGACGCCAGGGAGCTATGAGAAAGCAATGCAGTTACGTTATGGCGTAGCAGAGCAGGTTTCGTCAGCGAGGGAAATCAGGTTACCGCATGAGGCATTTGAAGGGATGGCAGTCGCTACTATTCAACATCTATGGCCTGTCCATAGGGAATTAAGCAACAACTCAAATTCTGCATATCGAGCTTTCGGATTCGTGGTGGATGAAACGTATGACGAAATCCGGCCTAACGAGCGTCGGTGATAAGTTGATCCGGTCCGAGATGTCCACGTGACTAAGCATCTTTTCTACAGTCCTTCCAAGAAGGCCAAGAAACAGTGAGCGAAGGCTACGAGCATGCTATTTGCATTTATCCACTATGATAGGAGCATATTCTTGCGCTTCTGCATTGTGCGGGGCGAATGGCCAAGAACAGGCGCAGAGCTACCCCTCTTCCGTCGTAAAGAGTCAATGACGCGAGCTATGAGCTGACAGATGACGACGCGTCGAAGCCTGGAGCTTGCGCGGCATCAAGAGAGGCATGTCACCTCACTGCAATCGCATCTCCCTTTCTCCTTTGCTCACAACTATTTCCCATCATCAGTGACCTCAGAGTACTAGATACTTGTTCTTTTCCAATCCTTTGTGCATAATTCGTCCGTGTCTCGCATTCCCCGGATAGTGGGGAGAGACAAGCCGGTTGATCCGCCTCACGCCCCCACGAAGGAAGCACTGCCACGCAGTAGTGGTGTCATCGATTGAGGAAACTATTTGAAACCTCAATTGTACCTTTCAACCCCATCGTCTTCTCCTCCGCTACATTTGGTTTGAAGACAAGATGAGGTTCAGCCGGGTACTACCGTTCCTCCCTCTCGCATCAGCATTCGTCATCACCGACGCCGACGTCTTCGAGACCCTCGAGAAGTCCGGAAAGCGCATCATCGACAAGACGCAAGATGTCCTCGATGAAACGAGAGATGTCTTCGATGAGACGAGAGATGTCCTCGACGAGGCTTTCGGGAACGCAATTGAAGGCATCAAGAACGTAGGTGAGAACGCTTACCATAAGATCCACGATGCTGGCTGCGATGTGCAGTCCTGGCTCGAGGGCTCTTCCTTTGAGGATCCGTTCGTAGACTTGGAAGATCATCCTCATCATCCGCCTCACGGCAAACCACCTCACCATAAGCCACCACACAAGAACCCGCACCATGGCAGGCCGCATCATCCGCCTCATCACGGCAAACCCAACTTGACGGTGTACGAGATGATCAGTAAGAGCAACTACACGACGAAGCTCGCAAAGCTCATCGATGAGTACCCCGACCTTGTCGAGACTCTCAATGGCACCAAGGCAAACTACACTGTCTTCGCACCGATCGACTCCGCATTTGAGAAGATCCCCAAGCATGGCGAGAAGCCATCGAAGGAGTTTATCAAGAACTTGTTGCTTTACCATGTCAGTGAAGAGTTCTACCCGGCAGGCCGCGTCCTCCACAGCTACACCATCCCGACTCTGTTGGAACCTGAGAACCTCGGCCACAAGCAGCGTCTCACCGTTCGCGTAACCTTGAGGGGGCCATCCATCAATTTCTACAGCAAGATCATTGCAGTCAATGTCTTCGGAACCAACGGGGTCATCCACGGCATCGACTCGATCCTCATTCCTCCCCCCAAGGTGGCCACCATCATCGACTTGCTCCCTGGCGAATTCAGCACGCTGGAACTCGGTCTCGGAAAGACCGGCCTTTTCGAGAAGATGAACAGCTCTGATTACCCTCACGAGGGCGGAACCCTCTTCGCACCCTCCAACTTTGCCTTCAAGAAACTCGGCCCCAAGATCAACGCTTTCCTATTCAGCAAGTTCGGTCTGAAGTACCTCAAGGCGTTACTCGAGTACCACATGGTCGTCAACCAGACCCTGTACTCTGATGCGTTCTACGATGCTACGTCCGAGGACGCCGAGATGACTGCCCGACCGCCACATTTCCACTTCGACATGCCGACGGTTCTCGATGGCAAGTATTTAGCTGTTGACGTCACGAGATACGGTCCTTTCATCGCAATTCGAATCAATGGATTTGCGCGGGTCACGGTTCATGACGGTGTCGCTAGCGACGGCGTTATTCAAGTAACCTCGGACGTGCTCATCCCGCCGAAGAACGCCGGTGGCGAGCAGTCTTATTGGCAGGGCGAGGAGATGAGTGTGGAGGAGTTCAAGGAGAGGCTTGAGCCATTCGTCGAGGACGATGAGAATATGGAATTGTAAATGAGAACGTCCAAAGGGGGGAATTTTCCACACTGCGGTATGATTGGTGAAAGGGAAGGCGGTATTTGAAATAGTATCCAATGAGTGGAGTTGCTTCGTCCAAGCCGTGGATCTAGCTACCTAGCGGCGGGCGCATAATGAACGATCGTTACGAAAGACTAATGCCATGGCTCTTCTCCACTAGACTTGATGCACTTGTGGCGCTGACGCAGGTAGGCTTCCAGTTGTTACCCCCAGATGAAGGTTATACGGGCCGTTCGCCGTTGTTAGGGTTAGTATACCTTAGAGCTATTCATGCAGTCTTCTCTAGCCTCGAAGGCTGCCTGGCCAAGTCCTAGGCATTCCAAATGCATGAAGACGGGCTTGTCTGCTGGCATATGGTATTGTGATAGATGATGGCCGAAACATAGTGTCATGAGGATCTATTCAAGGATACCGAGGCTTGAACTGAAGACGGGTCTTGATATGTTACAAGGATGCCTGGGTGATCACTGCTCACCGTAAGGAGCTGAAACAAACATCTCAGATTGATGAGCCGATAGGTTCGACTATGGGTATGGCCTTGGGCGTTAGATCTGAGTTGCATTCTTCTACTTGGCGTGCTATCATCTAGCCAGGTCGGTCCACGGGCTTCCTGCGCGATAAGCGAAGACTGGTGAAGGCGGGGAAGGGCTACAGTGGGATCGAGAAGGGTAGTGAATTGAGGTCCTGCCTGAAACCGGTACTGCATGGTCGCCGTCTTGTTTCTTCTTTTGGCCTTGCTCTTGCTGCCCCGGGCCGGAGTTACTAATTCGGTGGTTCTAGGTCGAAGCAGAAGGAAATGGTCGGACTTGATGCTCAGGTCATCTTCCCGTTCGCATGGCCAGCTGAGCATAGCCGACCCCAGACGGCAATAGTGTCGTTGCAGTAGTTTGGCGGCATCGATCGTTCAGAGGGTCTCTTCTGACAAGCATACCCTTCGAAGGAGGATGATTGTGGGTTCGTGCCAAGTTTGGATACCGTCTGGAGATACACAGCTCCCATTTTTAGAAGCATCCCGCGGATGGTGAGGAGCGATTCGTACGTGCGGGCTTGAGATCGATGGGCTGAGAACTAGCTCCCAATGTAGACGAGGTGTGCGACGAGCTATTATGCGCGTCGTGACCTGTAGCGTGTCTCGCGCAGATGTCACGCCGCTGTAGATAGGTGTAAAACCTTAGCGGGCAGAATGTAGATGCCACCAACACGACTTTCGATGTGAAACTGTTCGCTTCGATCAGCTTGGTTCGCAGGAGCGGGCAATTGAGTTTGGGATGAGCGCAGAGTTCCTGGTGCCTGGCTGATGGGTGAAAGGCGGCACACGGAGGTCAAGAAGAGTCAGCAGCGTAAACCTGCAGCCTTGGTGAGGCCTGAGACAGTCTCGTACGCGTGGTGCCGTCGTTCGTTGCCTGCGGCCTGGCCTCCGAGGGGTTTTTACGCGTGTTTCAGAAGGTGAGGAGGCGTCTGAAGTGGTCAACAAGCCAATTCTGCAGCGGCCAGATCTGCGCCAGGGGCTCAAGCCTGGTTTCCACTCTCGTCCCCTGCAGATGGAGGCACACGAATTGGACATTTTCGGCGGCGTCGAACCGCATTGAGATGGAGGAAACGGATGCGGACGCCGCCGGGAAAGGCGATGTGCGACCGCCCTTCCCTCGATGCGCCCGCGCGCCCGCGAAAATCCCAGCACATCTTTGCGCTGCTATTTCCCAACGCTAAACTGACTTCACCATCATCCAAAACCAAGACCCTCATGCCTGCGACACTCGGATCCATCTCAATTCACCGCGCAGCAACCTGAGTGTTAGCCTCCGGCGCGGCAGCACTCTGTGAGCAGTGCGGCCACGCGGTCTTGACAGATGCGACACGCGAAACATTCTAACCGCCGGCTCCTTGTCCGTTTTCGCGCAAGACCACCGTTTCTCTCAGCCTTCCAATAATGAGACGGGCAGCGTATCTCCTGCAGCTACCGTCACGCTGCTCGACAGCAATCATACAGGAATGGGTCCTGATGCAGGTCGCCTGGGCAGTTCCGCCTTCGCCAACCCGGGCCACAACCGTCTCCTGCAGGTGAAATCCGCACCCATCGTGGTTAGGCCAATTGCATGCGAGCCCACGACAAACGGCCCGAGCGCAGTGGACATTTTTGCTTCAGCATCCTTTGTGCAGGCGTTCATTTCCTCCCTCTCCGTCTCAGCCGGCCCTAGCTCGTTCTATTCTCGAGAGACTGTCTGCTCTCATCCTTCCTTTCTGTCAGCCACAACCCGATCTTAATTGTCATTCTATGGTTCTCCAACTTCACCGACAATGACAGATTTGGGGTGCGGCGGGCTCTTTCATTTGTGATACTTCATATTCTCGATGCTGGCATCAAATATTCTGTTCGCTTCTAATGGCCTCGTACATGGCTTCGCCGGCTAGTATCCGGACTAATACTGTCGTCCTCGCTTTCACGCTTGTTGCCGGCGTAGTGGTTTTTTTACGCCTGTTCACGCGTGGATTGCTTCTTCGAAAGGTCGGCTACGAGGATGCTTGGATCGCTGTTGCCATGGTCAGTCGTCTTGCGGTAGCTTCGTTCATTCTTTGGTCTCTGCTGACCCTGTGGACAGGTCCTTTCGATAGGCCTGACCGTTACGATCGCTCTTCAAGTCCAAAACGGGCTGGGAAGACACATCTCGGAGCTGTCACCAAGGGAGATGATCGATTCGCAAAAGGTAGGACAGCTTCATCGCTAGCTTCGTCTTTCTCTAACCACATAGGCAGGCGTTTTGGGCAAGTGTGTGGATATATAATCTTTCCTTGACGGCCACGAAGATCTCTATTCTCGTCCAATACCTCAAAGTCTTCTCGACGCTCCGGTTCCGCATCATATGCTGCGTCGTGCTGGGCTTTATTGTGGTGTATGGCACCTGGACTCTCTTCGGCAGCATCTTCCTCTGTTTCCCCGTCGACTTCTTCTGGGACAAGAGCATCCCCGGCGGAAAATGCCTCAACCAAGAGGTGGTGTGGTTTTCGAACGCTGGAGTCAACATCGCGCAAGACGTCGTGATCCTCTTCCTCCCCTTGCCAGTCCTCCGCAAATTGGCTATTCCCAGTAGGCAGAAGAAAGCACTCATAGTTGTTTTCGCCCTTGGAGGCCTGTAAGTATCATCATGGGATTAAATTACTCCAATAACTGATGACATTGGCAGCGTTTGCCTAATATCGATCATTCGCCTCTACTCACTAGTCGCTATTTCGAACTCAACGGATCCTACCTTCGACAACCCCCCCGCCGCCATACTCTCTGCAGTGGAAACCAATGTTGGCATTCTCTGTGCCTGCCTCCCGGCCTTACGCCCTTTGCTCTCAGCTGTGATGCCGGCGTACTTCCCCGAAGTATCGCGATACACCAACGTTCGGGCCCACGACGAAGAACGACCGAGACACATGCGGAACCCTTCCGGCGACAGTCGACCATACACTTCAGGCGGAGCAAGCAAATGGACTCATTCTCGAACGGCGAGTAACAGCACTAGATCATTCTCAAGGAACGAAAGCGAGCTAGAAGACATGCATCCTTCGCAAAACTTAAGGGCAGGCACTGGCAGACGAGTCAACGGGCCGCCACCACCACTTATGCTCGACTCTGGAGAACATCGCCACTACATGAACCCCCTGCGGATGTCGCCTTTCACTCCAGTCGTCCCGAACCTACCAACATTACCAGAGAACATGGCTACTGTCGGCTCTGTCGAACCTACTCTCTCCAATTTATCTACTCCTCGAACAGCACGATGGACTTCCCGCACACCTGCGTTCCACAAACCCCTTCCTATTACTCCGTTTCCAATCATGCCCGGCAGCTGAACGAACGCAACCGACTTCGATCGCTCCTCCCTGGGAACAGATGCACACATTCCCGGACGTCTAGACCACCATTTTCCTTGCGCGTTCGAATTTTTCTCCTAGCCCGACTTTTCGTTCCTTCCCAATCCATGCTTGAACCATGTACGCCTATTCCTAGAGAGACCAGCATCTCCGCGGTCTCTCCTGTTACGGCCTCTCGCTATACCCATCACGTTCCTTTTATGGACATCGTTACGACTTTCATGAAGTTCGACCCTCCTTTTAGAATTCAATCAGCGATTGTATCATTTTGCGCAATATCCCGGGGCGCGACACAGGCTTGTGCGACAGAAGATAATGTGGAGGATGCCATGTAAGATACGAGGTACGGGGTATATTCTAGAATCCGATGCAGCGGAAAATAAAGCTGGAGGATCGAGCCGAGCCGTGAGGTGGAAGAGTCCTCACGCATCTACGCGCTCAGATCCTCCACATGTCCATACATCAAGGCCAGTGTCTCGAATCCTTCGGGAGCCCAGATGCACGTGTCAGCTTACTTGCAGCCCTCATCATCGCGAGATTCTCTTTTTCCGACGAATCACGCATTTCGACATCGGGCTTCGAAGCCTTGATTTTCAAGATTTTCCATGTCCAAGGAAACTTCACAGGTAGAAGTCGTCGCAGCTTGCTGACACCGATCGCCTGGGCGCAATCCACGACACAGGATGTACCTTTGACGTCCGTCGGTGTCAGCCTGACTGCAGCATGCGGGTACGCTTGTGCACGTCAAAGATGATATTCAAGAATGCTGCGGGTTCGCCAATCTATCGTAGATTTATCCGCAGGGGACGGGGGTGCATGGCGCGGTAGGGGGCCGAGGATTGCTTACTTCACGTTCGTTTGCCTGCCCTTGAATGCCGATGCAGTGCCTAGAAACATGACTGGAGTGTTACCCGCACGTATTGAAGCGGGGTTTGATATGAACCTACGATGCACACAAGGTGCGTCACATGTCCACAGTTAAGAGACGCAGGTCCGCCTGTCGTTCTACTGCACATTACAAACTCCGTGCAATCTCCTATCCTATGTTTGGGCAAGCAAAAAGAAGGCAGGAATACGAGCTAGTAGTCCGCAGCAAGGTCAACAAAAAAGGGCAAAAAGAAAGAGGATTTGGTCAGTACGGTGGCTATATTACGTTGTTCTTCTGGAGCTCGAAAATTACCACACTGCTCGAATGAAATGCATCGCAACTCACTAGAATAGTATCTACCACTCGCTCGGATCAAGTATTAGCGCCACGAGATCTTGTTCAAATAACTCTAGGATATCATTGTGACCAGCATGTCCACATGCAGGTACGATTACCTTGTCCCGCACGATGCAATACGAGACTCGACCCGCTGCAAGTCTCCGCCGCAGTGTCATCCATCCCGATCCACTGATGAACACAGAGAGATAAGGCAGAAATATAATTGGCCTAGTGTTTCTTTTCCTGGTGCAATTGCGACGTCTGATTTGGCCAAGGTTTCATATCAGGGGTCGTGCAAACCGGAGGATTGCTTACCACAGTACCACATACTCTCGCGTTGACTTGCTTGCTTTTACGCATCGTACATATGACGGCGATGCCCTTCCCAACAGACGTTGCAGATGCATGCCAAAAGTCGCCATGGAGTACCGTGGAGCTCTCTGGTCGGTTCAGACAGGCTGTTGACAGGTCCCCAGGACATCCTAGATAGTGAGACGCAGTACCCTCACCAATTACTTGTTCGATATCCACGACGATCAAAATACCACTCCAGCACTCTTTGGCCCGAGATTAAGGTCTCATCGCATAGGCGGTCGGCCTTGAGGGCGGCTAGCGAAACGGTTGACCTGCGCAATGTGACGCGATGCGAAGCACAGCTCGGGACACGGTCTGTCGGCTTTTCTATGGGTAGTTCGGAGTTCTAGAGGATGTTGGCGGATGGGTTGAGATATTTTCATTCGTTAGCTCGCGAGTTCGACCTGCTCTTGTCCTCTTCACTGCAGATGCGATTCTCCGTTGTAAGTCTCATATACGTATGCGGCGCGGGCAGTAGTCTCGAGGGCTAGACCGAGGACTCCTGCTGCAAAGTCCCAATGTAACGTATAGAACATCAACCTGCCCTTTGATTTCCCTTTAGGCATTTCAGAATTTCTAAACTCCTCTGTATTGATATTAAGGTATGATTAAAGGCCCGAGAATCCTCGCGACGTATCCTTTACAGTATGCTCCAAAACGCCGATGAAGCCCTCCCAGCCCGCAATGTACATTCATCTGAACTTGCTGAAGATAACCGCAATGATGAGCAAAACAAGAACCGTGATGATGGCGATGGTGATGATCCGGTTCGTAGCCATCCTGTGTCATACCGTCGTTAGCATCCCAACGATTCTCAGAACGGGAACCAGGATCTGAGGCACGCCGCATCAACACCAAGCGAACTAAGTAGGATAGATGAAGTACACGCACCTTCTCGCCATCCCCTTCAGCGTCTTGATACTCCGATCGGTATAGCTCTCGCTCTGTAACAGCGTCTCACGTGTGTGCACAATCTGCGCCCTCTGCTGAGCCAAATCGCTCAGCGTGCCTGCACCAATCTGCTCCGTTTCGAGCGCCATCCTCTGCGCCTCCGTCAGCCGTCCACTCGACCTCTGCAGCCGATCTGTTCCTGAAAGCAGCTGCTGGCGCTGCTCAAGCTGCGCATCCGTATCCGGATTGTCCATGTAGCGATCGCCAAAGAGCTTGCTGCGGTCGCTGGAGTAGGACTCGAGTTTGCGCTTGGCTGAGTCGAGGTCGTGTTCGAAGTTACGGAAGCGGGCATTGTATTTGGATTTGAGATTTGCCGGGATGTTGGACTTCTCGAGGCGCATTTGGCCAATCTAAACGATCAACTCGTTAGCTATGTGATCTTCACAGTTCTCCGGCGTGCGACAAGCGTTCAGGCCTATTCTCTCCGATAAGCTGGCCAGGAACGCTCTGTCGCATGCATTAGTAGGAGACAGACCCACCAGCTCATCTGCGTCCTGCAGCGCCCTCTCCGCTCTGCTGATCGCCGCTTTCCTCGGCTCTCCCGTCGTCTCTTTGATCTGATCTATCTGCTGGTTCAAATCGGCCTGCACCAGCTTCAGCTCAGCTTCGTAGCCGCTGAAGCGTTCGGTGCCCACATCCGCATCGATGAGGTTTGACATTTTGCCGAGTACCGAGCTGCAATATTCGTTTCGTGTGGTCCAGCCAAAGAAGTATAGAGAGTGAGATTCGGTTGAGGAGCGTCGCAGGGAGTAGGGGAGATGTCTCTTGGAAGGTGTCGTGAACGGAGGTTGAAGTCCAGATCGCGGACGAGGCGCAATGCGTAATGCCAAGGCAAGGGCCCTGGTTGGGTCACGTGAAGTGAGATCTCACGCACGTCGTCCGAAATCTTGGTGCCTGGCATCGCTTCGCAAAGACATCCGCGTTCTCCTTCACCTGCACTCCACTATCAGGATCAGATGACTTCTAGACAAGTTCGCATCCATGGGGACCGACAGCCACGGTTTATTGGTCCTTGCTTACCAGCGACTGCACTCTCGAAACTGTGTCCTTACACCTAGAGTAATGACATCTGAGATTCTAATATCACAACGAATTGCTCCACATCACATCGAGCAGCGTCCTTCTAGCATACTAGAAGCCTATTGCCATCCATGGATTACTGTCGATCACGGTGGCCGGAAGTGTCTTAGCGCCAGATCGACCATCAGGTCCATTCCAGCCAACTAGTCACATCATACGGGCCTTTCAACACCATGAATGTGTACAGGTTCCATCCCAACCTTGATATCTATTATACCGTACATAAAAAACGTCTAATGCCCACCAAAACTGTTGAAACACGCCTTAGCCAACCCGAAACAAGCCTCGCTTCAAAATCCATGACCTCACCACTTCTCCCAAGCGCATCGCATTGTCCGTCTTTTCGTCCGCTCCTAGCCCAAGTACACTTTGCTTTAGTAGAATCATTACTTCACATATCCTAGTCGCTTAGCCTTCATCATTAGACATTGATCCTCAGAGTCGGTGTAACCTTTCATTGGAAAGAGATGGAAAGAAAGCGCATAGCAATAGTCGGAAGCGGTGTTTCCGGTCTCTCCACCCTCTGGACGCTCCGCAACACAGAGCACGAAATCCACCTCTTCGAGAAGGAAGATAGACTGGGAGGCCACACGAATACAGTGACATGGGTGCACAATGGACATTCTGCGCCCGTCGACACAGGCTTTATCGTCATGAACACGGCTACCTATCGTTAGTACCTACACGTGAGGCATCTGCACTTGAGCAAGTCTAACCGGTGCATAGCAAACTTTATCGCTTTCCTCAAAACCCTAGACATAAAAACAATCCCCTCCCAAATGACCTTCGGCATCTCCCGCGACGCCGGCGCCTTCGAATGGTCCGGCACCTCCCTGTCCGCCCTCTTCGCACAACCCATCAACGCACTCCGCCCCTCCTTCTGGCGCATGATCTTCGACATCATCCGCTTCAACCTCTTTTCTCTGGATCTCCTCTCCTCGCCTTCAAACCCCTCCAACGACCTCAGCATCGGCGAGTACCTCGAAAGAGAGGGCTACTCCGACGCTTTCAGAGATGACTATCTGATCCCGATGACGGCGTGCGTCTGGTCTACGGGACCAGATAAGTGCGCGTTGGAGTTCCCAGCAGTTACGTTGGTGAGGTTTATGTGGAATCATCATTTGCTATCCACCGTTGTGGAGAGGCCACCGTGGTTGACTATTGAGGGTGGCTCAAAGAAGTATGTTGATGCTGTTATGAGGAACTGCCAAAAGGTTACTGTTCATCAAGGTTTCGAGGTTGAGTCTTTGAAACGAAAGGATGGGCTGGTGGAACTGATCGTGGATGGAAGTAGGGGACCGAGGTCTGAACTTTTCGATGAGGTTGTGTTAGCTTGTCATGGTGACCAGGCAAGATGGATCCTTGGTGACGCAGCGACTTTTGAAGAGAGGGAAATCTTGAGTGCGTTTGAGACGACGCCGAATATGGCGTTCTTGCATTCTGATCTTTCCGTATGTCATCTTACTACATCCTTTCTTCTTCAGCTCGCTAACAAACAAAGCTCATGCCCAAACGTCGCTCCGCGTGGTCTTCATGGAACTACCTCACGTACTCTCAGCCACCTTCTAAACCCACCAACTCCTCCTCCAGCGCCCTCCAAACAGTATCTCTAACATACGACATGAACATCCTGCAATCCATCCCAACCTCCACCTTCGGTGACGTTCTCGTCACTTTGAATCCACAAACGCCGCCATCCCCGGCGCTCACCCAAGCTACTTATGAATACAGGCATCCGCTGTACAATGCGCGCATGGTCACCGCTCAGGAAGAGCTGGAGAAGATACAGGGTAAGAGGGGAGTATGGTATGCGGGTGCCTGGACAGGGTACGGGTTCCATGAGGATGGGTTTTCGAGCGGGATGCGGGTTGGGATGAGGCTCGGCGGGAGTGTGCCATGGGAAGCGAAAAACGCGAAGTTTAGCAGGGGAACGAGGCCGACGCTGGGCTGGAAAGATCACTTTGCTCGGCTGGTCGTCTGGATATTGCAATTATACGTCTCGATCTTGGAATACCTCTTGGGAGCGCGAAGACCACGTAATGCGTCAAAGGGTGGGGCGTATGCAAACGGTAACGGCGTAGCGAATGGAAAAGTGAAGGCGCTGCAACCCGGCGGCAATGCGGGAAGGATCTTGATAGCGTAGTTCCGGTGCTGATTCACATCAGTGTCTCCAAGATCACACAAAAGCTCGGCACGTAATGCCCCCAGGCCATTGAATCCATCAATCGTGATTTATGCCATTGATTTTGGAAGAATCCTGATAAACCGATGATCGTTACAGAACCGACACGATCGGAACCTGCATGCTGATGCGAGCCATTTCACGCTCGATATGACCGCCCGCATAAAGAAACATTGTCGATGAACTCCTCCAACCCATGTGTCCCGCCCCGCTCTAGACCTCAGCAATCTCCCTCAGTCGTCGGATCGTGGACCTCGTAGCGGCGGCGGCCGGAGTCGAGACGGTGTAGGCACCTCCGGCGGTGGTCTTGCGGCAGCTCCTGCATTTCCAGATTCCGCTGAGGCGAGTTAGAATGTGTGATATTCACAACCATAACGGGGTTGGCTTACACAGCCTCGCGCTTGACGCTCTGCGGGGGAAAGAAAGTCAGCAAAATTCCTGAAGGGAGATTGGAATGTCTTGGTCGAGTATCTGCAAGTCGCGCAATGCAGCCCGGCTATTTCGAACAAGCAGAGACAAGGCCATGGGGAGAGGGAGATTTTGGGGATTCTCTCACATTTTTTCCGCAGAATTGGCAGGTGCTGTGCCCTAGTTAGCCTCCCGGTATGGTAACGGAGTACAGATTCTCCTACTAGCGCGCATGCTGTGTGATTTCCATCTTTTTCACTTGCTTTCGCAGAGAGGCGCCGTATCGGGTGCCATACTGTTGAAGTGGTGTCAGAAGCTGTGTCCATTGCATGACTATATTCTCCGAATGTGCAGTCGTACCTTGCCCGTGATGCCGACCTTCTTCGTGCGCTTGGTCATTGTGCCTGGTGTGTTGTGGGTATTCGGAGGCGGATAGACGTGCGGTCGGTGTTGGAGTTTACGATGATTTTGGTGGTCGCGCTGCCAAGTTGGATTTAAGCGAGCGGGCCGGAATAAATATCCTCCGAAGGCTGCATAAATCACCCTCTGTACCCACCATCTCTCACTGAGGCATGTCCATCTTTTGATTCTGAGGAGCCTAATATTGCGGGCACGATGCTATAAATACAGGAGTACCTTTCCCACCCGGAAGAATTAACGGCGCTACCACATTCCAGGAAGCCTCGCTGAACAGCTAACTTCTTCGCAGTCAAGCCATAGCTCTGAGTTTGAGAATGCCAGGAGGAACAATGGCTCGTATAATCCTGTGCCTGAGTTCGTCTACTGGACCTACGGGAGAGTCTATCCGGACAGACAAACCGCCTCCCAAAACCAGAGAGACTCCACTCCAGCACAACCTCAACAACGATTGCAGATCTACCCAACGAGATCTTCATACAGGTGCTCCGCTGCTTTGTTTCAGAGATGCAGTTGTTGAGAAGTCGGTAAGGCGTCAGCCTATCGTTCACTGCTCAAATCCAAACATAGAGATATGCGTGATTACGAGTGCAGAACTGCAGCACTAGAGACCTTAGGGCCTACAAGGCGTGGAAACTTACGTCTCGGTCTGCCTACTGGTGAGATCCGGCCCAACATCCCGACGTGAATCTCCCACCAGATGACGATTTGTCTCCTACTCGACCGCGTTAACCCGATGGATGGATGTGCTCATGAAGTCACCATCAAAGAGTAGGCTACTGCGGTTGCCTGAAGCCATGCGCCTGTTTCGGGTTAGTCGCTAGGGGCTCCTCTGCCACTGTTCGTTCCACCACCTCACTATTTGAGCTCAATACTCGACTCGGAGGCGATGAATGCTGCGCAATAAAACTAGCCGATGTTCACTTGTTTATTGCGCAAAAATCAGCGAGGCTTTTTGCCTCCTGTTGGTGCCCATTGCTCGAGCAGCCGCAGTGGTATTACTGACAGCAAACAGGAACCTTGGAATAAACCCCCAACTCTTATCATTCAAGATGTCTCTAAGCGCCATCTCGCGCTCTCCGCAATTCGATCTCTTCAGCGCGCTACCCAACGAACTATTACTCGAAATCCTAGATTCAGTGGCAGATGACTACAACGCCAGACGGAAAGCCTTCTCCGTTCTCTCCCTCGTCTGCCATCGCTTCTGCTCTCTCGCCACCCCACTCCTGTATGAGACCTTTGAGACCGGCTGTAATGAGCAATCCGAGCTGTTCAGGCAGTCGATTTCTGCGCGTCCAGAGCTTGCGGGACATGTCAAGCGCTTCGTAGATCGGACTAAGAGCTTGCGCGGTAGCAAGCAGCGCCCCCTCGCGTACCTTCAGTATGCGGATAAGCCGTATGCCAATGCGCTGGAAAGAGCCGCACAGCTGCAGGTTCCGGAAGATGTGCTGCGAGGAATCTCGGAGCGGTATACGCCGGATCTGGAGAATCTCTTCCTCATCGCTCAATGCCCTAATATCGAAGAGCTGGAAGTCACGGACCGCGATTTCCTCATTAGGACGCCGTTAGCGTACGCAGCGAGGAACCTACCCCTAGGTCTATATCACCAATTCGAGCGCCTGCACACGCTTTCCGTCACCGTAAATGTGTGGCGCGAATACCATTTCAGCGCCCTGCACACCATCTTCTCGCTTCCCACACTGCGCACCCTAATCCTCAAAGAGGCCGCAATGAGTAAAGTCGAAGAGCACACCTGGTGGCACGGCGACGAGAAATGGGACTACACCGCCAAATCCTCCTTTATCCAAGAACTCGTCCTCGAGCAATGCGGCATGGACTGCATTTGGCTCGCCAGCGCCATCTCGGCCTGCCGCACACTCCGTCGCTTCCACTGCGAGTTCCAGCATCAAATCTACCGAGGCATGGGCGGAGAGCACTTTTATGGAACGGTTGGGAGGGCGCTGTTGGAACATTCGAGTTCCCTTGAGGATGTCAGAATCAATGAGCTCAACGGGTGCGCATCGTTTAGGCATCCGACGCCAGTTCCCCTCGTTTCCTGGGAGGGCTGTTATGCGCTGACGTACTTCGATCTCCCGCTGTATGCTCTGCTGGCGCCGACGGGCATTGTTGTTGTAGAGAACAGTCTACCGCCCGGCGGACAAGTCTCCAGGACGGGGGGCGTGCCGATTGATAGAGTGCTGCCGCGCTCGGTGTGCGTACTCACTGTGGATGTTCGCGCGCATAGAGAGGGAGCGAGCGACCAGTTCTTCATCGACGTCGCCGACGCTGCAGCACAAGGCTATCTGAAAGCCCTCTCGCGCGTAGAAGTTATCTGCCGGCTCGAGTTGCGCACTTTTGGCGGTTTACTGCCGCTGCACTTCTGCCACTTGAGGAGGATGTTCGAGAGTCAGGGTGTTGAGTTCATCTACTGTGTCGAAATGGTCGATTGCGAATTCATAGCAGGTACGTCTCTGGGCCCTTCCTCCTCTTCTCCATAAGAGCTACCTGCATACTCCTGGTGGCTTGATCTCCTCGCTATACGACGTCTTAGGAGCCGTAGCATTGAATAGCAATAGCTGACGAACGGCTTGCAGCCGACTACAACAACACGCTTGAGCAGTACAAGCGCAGCGGCCCGGACGGCAAGGAAATCGCCTCTCACTTCTCATTAGAGAATGGGTGCTTTCGAGGGTGCCAGCCCCCTTACGAGGACCCGCTGCCAGATCTCGCGGGGAAGAGTATTTATATGGAGCCCTGGGCGGGTGGCGCGGAGTTTGAGTGGAGCGGAAATAGTAGTTAAAAAGAGAAAACATGCAGAGAAGCAGTCGACAGCAGTGCCAAGCACGCAAACGGAGGGACATCAACGATAACTCCAGGTCCTTACTTCGCTGTGCTGAGACCTCTTATTGCTAGGTGTGCAGGATACACTTCGAGTTAAGAAATCTATCTTCTATCTGCGAGGTTACTGGTGGATATCACATCTAAACCTTTCTCGCCCAGAGACGGGTCGCCCCGCTTCATTCTTGGATATACTTCTTCAGTCCCCTTAGCCGCTCATGCGCTGTCTCGAGCACATCGTCGTTCTTGCAGACTGCGAACCGTAGCCAGTCCTCTACGATATGCGCGTTCTCGGGCGTAAAGAACTCGGTTGGCGGAATCGCTGCAACACCGACTTCCTTTATCAAGAACCAGGAGAGCTTGAAGTCTCTCGGGCGATCCGCAACGTGCGGCGGGAAGTCGTAGTCATCCGGTAACCGCACCTTCGCCATGTTTACAAGGACAAAATAGCCGCCTTCCGGGTCCGAGTAGGGTAGGCCCAGTTCGTCCCATATAGCGTTGAACTTGTCCATTTTGGCCTTCATTTCACGCTTGGATTCCTCCCAGAAGTTGTGTGCGTCTGCTTGTTCGAAGCCGATGGCTGTTGCTTCCTGCAGCGGGGACACGCTGGAATAGCATATGCGCGTGTGCGCTGCACTGACGTATTTGATTAGATGTTCGGGCCCGATCAGCCAGCCTACTCTCCAACCCGTGGCATAGAAGTTCTTGCCTCCAGAGCCCACTGTCAGAGTGAGTTTGTCGATTTCTGGGGAGAGGGTTGCGATGCGTGTGAACGGGACGTAGTATAGCCTATCGTACACTTCGTCGGAGAGGATGATAATGTTGTGTTTTATGCAGATGTCGCCGATGGCTTGGAGTTCGTCGCGGGAGAAGACTTTGCCGATAGGGTTGTGCGGGGAGTTGAGGACGACCATGCGTGTTTTGGGCGTAATTGCTTTCTCGAAGTCCTCCAGGTTGATTTTCCATTCTGCGGCTGAGGTGGTTTTGTACGCCCCTTCCTTTGGAGGGTGCATGGGCACGTAAACCACATTTCCGCCCGGCATTTCGATGTTGGATATATACTGGTCAAAGAAGGGCTCGAACACGATGACCTCGTCGCCCTGTTCTAGGAAGGCCATGAAGGCGCTGAGCATGCCCTCGTTTGCGCCCGTTGTGATGGTGACTTCCTTTTCGGGGTCTATGGTGCGGCCGAAGAAGGGTGAGTAGGCGTCTGCGATGGCCTTCTTTAACCGCGGGCGGCCTTTGGTGGGCGAGTACTGGTTGCATTCTACTTTGTCGAGGGCGGATTTGGCGGCGTCTATGACGAACTGGGGAGGGTTGTAGCCGAAGAAACCCTGGCCCATGTTCACGATGGGCTGGACTGGGGAGGCGGCTGCCGCTTCGTTGACGATGGACCTTGGGGTGCTGTTAGACGCGGACTTGACATGTCTGGCGGCCAATTGACTTACCAGACATCTTGCCGCTGTCCTGCGACCCGCGCTGCCGGCTTGAAAGGGTCTTCGCGCCGGGTGGTAGCCGACATGGCTCGCAGAGGGGTGAATGTAGCGGGGTTCTTCAGCACTCTTCCCGGTTTGGACGCTCGTCGTGCGAGGGTAGGTGTAATTCGAGAAGCTAGAGTGGCGAGGGCTATCATCTCCAAGGGAGACGCTAGAGAAAAGTGGAGGAAACCGCCGTGATCCAGGTAATTGAGGCTCGTCAGCACCTGTGAATTGCGTGCTTTGGGCAAACCGCCGGCCGGTGCCGTCATCAACCGGGGTGGCCCGAGTTTGCTCCGCCGAACTCGCCCTGACGCGTTCCCCAGATTTTGGAGCCGTCTAATTTACGCGACGCCGCGCTTGGAACCCGTCCACTCATCCTCCAGCATGGTTTTTTGTCCTGTATGCAACAAGCAAGTCAAAGAAAGCCTGATCAACGAGCACATCGACAGCGGCTGCACCGACCACATCCTCCCGCAGAATGACACGCCCAATCCGACCAGGACGCACAGCTTCTTCACCCCCACGGCCCGCAAGGCTACTACTGCTGCAACCAGCGTTAAGAACGGAAACCCTGCCTCGTCGCCGCCCGCTCCGCCCGCTGCGACACAACGCGTAGAACGCCCGAAGACACCTCCGGCAAATGTTGGGACGAAACGATCTTCCGACGAGGCTGCCGATGGGCACGCCAACGGCGACCCTCACTCGCCGCCGACTCCGAAGCGAAAGAAGAAGCTGAGAGTGTTGGACCATGTTGCGCCTCTGGCGGAGCGGATGCGGCCAACCACGCTCGACGATGTGTACGGCCAAGAGCTAGTTGGGCCAAACGGACTGCTTCGAGGCATGCTCGAAAGCAAAAAGCTGCCGTCCATGGTGCTTTGGGGGAAGTCCGGAACCGGAAAGACGACTATCGCTCGCCTTATCGCGAACCAGTCCGGCTCGCGCTTCGTAGAAATCAACAGCACAAGCACGAAGTTGGATGAAGTCAGGAAGATATTCGCGGAGGCTCTGAAAGATCTACAGCTTACGGGGCGCAGAACCATCGTCTTTTGTGACGAAATACACCGGTTCACGAAGACCCAGCAGGACGCCTTCTTGGGGCCTGTCGAGGCCGGACAGATTACTCTGATTGCTGCTACTACAGAAAATCCTTCGTTCAAGGTCATCAACGCCCTCCTGTCGCGCTGTCGGACGTTCACGTTGGTAGACTTGAGCGAGAATGATTTGGTCAAGATACTAGAACGGGCTATGGAGGCTGAAAACTGCGCATCACCGCTATTAGACGCTGAAATGCTTCGGTACTTCGCATCGTTTTCGGACGGAGATGCGCGCACCGCCCTGAATCTCCTCGAGCTCGCCATGGGCTTGAGCGCCAACCCGTCCATCACCAAGGACGGCATCAAGAAGAGGTTAACAAAGACGCTCGTGTACGACCGCGCCGGCGACCAGCATTACGACAGCATTTCCGCATTACACAAGTCGATAAGGGGGTCCAATGCAGACGCCGCTCTGTACTACCTAGCACGAATGCTGGAGTCCGGAGAAGACCCCCGATACATCGCCCGTCGCCTCATCGTTGTCGCCTCGGAGGACGTCGGGCTTGCAGATAATTCCATGCTATCCCTCGCAACAGCAACGTACGCTGCCTGCGAGAAGATCGGTCTGCCCGAATGCCGCATCAACCTTGCGCATGCCGTCGTAGCCCTTAGCCTCTCACCGAAGTCAACACGAGCATATCGAGGGCTGAACGCCGCCATGGCTGCCTTGAAAGAGCCGGGAGTAGCAAGCTTGCCAATCCCATTCCATCTGCGGAATGCCCCGACCGCTCTGATGAAAGAAATTGGCTATGGTGATGGTTATAAATACAACCCGGATTACCTGGACGGGAGAGTGAAGCAAGAGTACTTGCCCGAGAAGATAAGAGGACGGAAGTTCTTGGAGGATGTTGATTTGGGAACTGTGGTGGATGAAGATCTACTGGACGAGGACACTCTGCGACCGGAGTTGGATGATTGACAAGATTCAAGCTGCCCAGAGTCTTGAACGGCCCGTCTTGCGGTTTGGAAAAGCTTGGATATGTCATTGGAGAAATCGTATACCCCATCATTGGCAGCGCAACCTTTAATTCAATGGAGTTTGGGAAAGGTATTGGTAGCGAAAGGCGTTACTCATTTATTATCGACATTTTTAGAACACATCCGCTTGTCCCCTACCGATTGTGCTGATCCAACCGCAGACTCTGTATGTAAGAACCCGCACGACCGGAAATACATAAACCTACTTACGGGCATCCTACCGTGCTCAAATGATCCAGCCCCCAAACGTTCCGCACTCGCATCCAGCAATAAGGATCCCGAAAAGGTGCCCGAATCTAAGGACTCGCTTATTCACATAAGCCTCGCATTTGCAAGAGCCCGGGGTCGGATGCGAATGCAGTACAATTGTACCAACGCAGATTTGATGTTGGACGACGCCCTCTATTCCAAAACATGGAGGGGTTTCCGTTGATGTAGGTTTTGGCCTTAAGCTGAGCGCGACATATGTTGTTGATACAGCAAGGAGGTAGTTAGCAGCACATAACGCAACGTGAGTAATCTGGATACACTTCCATTATATACATTCTTGCCCCCTTTGCTGGTTGATCGCTCGATTGAATGTATCCTGCTATCACGTTTAGGGTGGATTTCACATCACACTTCGATTTCAGCATAGCGCGCGTACCAAAGGACTGAATATATTGCTATGGAAGACACTATTCGTAAAGACCGAAACCGAGTCGAAGCACGACGCAAAACCGAATCTCAAGAAAAGAGACGCCGGAGAAAAAGCCCAATTTTACTTTTTCAAATGCACTGCTCCACGCTCTCTTTTTCCCCTCTTATCACATCACTCTAGCATCCCGTCCTTCCCTCTCCTCTCCCTTCCCCCTTCCCCTCCTCATCCCTTACTCAACCCCTTCGCACATACTGATCATCCCGATAATATCCCCTCGGCACAAACGGACACTTGCCACGTCCCTGCCTCTTACCGAGTCTAGCCATCTTTTTTCCCTGCTTCTTCCTCTCCTTCACAGCCCTCTTAAGCCTAGCGGCCGGCGTAACGCCTGGCAGTGGTGGCGGCCAGGACCCCGTAACGCCGGGGAGCGGTGGCGGCCAGACGGATGGGATGGCCGGATTGGCAACGGTGACGGTGGCAGAAGTGGAAGGGGTGGTGGAAGAGGAAGAGGAAGGCGCAGGCGTAGCACCGCCCAGACCCACCGGGCCAGGCCAGCTGATATTCGCACCGGATGGGATCACAGGACCCGGGCCGAGAAAGTAGGGGAGAATGGAGGCTGCAATGTTGGTCGTGGAGGATGGGGTGGAGGTTGGCGTGGGTGCGTCTTCGGGGTAGAAGGGGAGGACTCCGTCGGCCCAGTCGTCTTCGGGGTCTTCCTCTCCTGCCTCTTCAGCGCTGCTGTTCGTGAGAGCAGCTGAGGTGTTGAACGGCGGGGCGATGGACGAGACAGGGGTGGCGACCGCTTCGAGCAGATTCTCGATTCCGGTGCCCAACGGCATGTGCATGGCAGGTATCGGGGTTGTGAACGCTTCCCCTGCCTCGGCATCATCCACATCTTCAGCTTCCACGTCGGCCTCAGTAGGCGTCGCCGTGGGCTCCTCAAGGGACGTCTCAGCCTGGTCCGCAGCCTCTTCCGTAGAAGTGGGAGTAGGCTCCTCAACACTCGTAGAATCCGTCTCAGCCGGCTGGTCGCCACCGTCTGCATCCGAGCCCTGCACACCATCCAACAGCGCATCCGGCTGCTTGAGATCAGGGAACAGCGCTGCCACATCGTCGTCAAGGCCCTCGCCTCCATCGCCGTCGTACGTGGATTCAGGAGCGGGCACTGCGCCGGGCTGGGGTGCTTGATTAGGACCAGGTTGGGGACCAACTCCTTGGGCCATTGCTGGGCTCGCCCCACCAGGGGTGGCTCCAAGTTCGAAAGCCGGCCCGCTAGGGGGCTGCGCCCCATGTGCCATTGCAGGACCGCCTATAGGCCCGGGTGCTGGCTTAGAGCCCATGCCACCAGGACCAGGAGCGGGAACACCAGGCCCCATGGGGCGCGGGGCAGGCATCTGGCGTTTCCCTACCCTGGCCTTCGACGCAGTTGCAACCTTCCTAAGCGTCGAGGGCTTGGTAGTAGCCGGCTTGGACGTCAACGTGGGCAATGCTTCAGGCGGAGAGACATCCTCCGCTTCGGGGGAGAGACCCCATGTCTGGTCATAGTCTGCAGGCTCGGCGCCAAAGAGCGCGGAGGCGTCGTCGTCGACGCCGTCACCTGCACCGCCGGTGGCAAAAGTGAAGCCTGGGATGGTTGGGTTGGCGCGGCGCCTCAGCTTTTCTTGTAGATCATCGTCGTCTTCTTCTTCGGGGACGGAGGAAGAGGAGTTGGTGCTGGGAGTGGTGGCTAAGGAATCGTCATCGACATCCGCTAACGGATCATTTTCTTCGTCTTCGTTGCCGTAGGAATTAGATGTAGACTCTTCCTCGTCTGGACCATCAAGCCCATCGTACACGGTATTAGGCTCCGCGAGGTCGGGGAAAAGAGCTGCGACATCGTCTTCGAGACCATCGCCACCATCCGATCCATCGCTGAAGTCGAGCATACCATCGAGGATGTCGCCATTCTCCTCACCATTCGCATTCTCCTCTGTTTGTCGCTTCTCGAAGATCGACAGGGCCCTCTTCTTGATCTTCTTGTACCAGCCGTTCGAGTCCTCATCATCATCGTCGTCATCATCATCACTCCAATCGTCATCACTATACCCCTCATGCCCAAGCAACTTCTCCACCTTCGCCGTCAAATCATCCAGCTTCTCAAGAATCGTGTCAATTACACCACCACCACCATCGTCTCCGCCTCCAACGCGATCGCCCCCAAGCGTTGCGAACCAGCCAAACGCCCTCTTGCTCTTCTTCGCACTACCCTTAACAAGCTTGGGCTCGCACATCATGCCCTCAGCGACATCACGCAGGGCGCCGTACGTCCATTCGATAGGCCCGCCGAACTGCCCGCAAGTGTAGAACTGCGTTGGAGACTTGCAAAGGAAGGTTCCCGGCTTGCAGGGAAGATAGTCCGTTGGGTTGCCGGTGGCGTAGGGCACGGGCGATGTGGGACATGTTTTAGTTGGGTGCTCTGTAGAAGTTGGTTCGGCGGTGGAAGTGGGCTCTTTCGTGGTTGTCGTGTGCGGGGGCCGGGTGTGAGTATGAGTATGAGTCTGCGTGCGGGTCGTGGAGTGTGTGCGTGTGCGTGTACTCGTAGATGTCGGGCGATCTATGCTCGTTAACTTCTGCGTGGTTTGATGGAAAAGAGAAAGGACATACGAGTAGTGTATGGGTGGTGCGTGCAGGTCCGAGTACAGCGGTTTATTTTCACACACCGGTCCGGGAACCTACAGCCCCGGCACTTCCACACTGGGTGATCACACTCATCATCGCTACTATCAGATGAATCGCTCGTGGGTTCGGGGCGCGGTGGCCTTGTATGGCTAAAGTACCATTCCGGTGGCGGCTTGACCCACCTCGTCACCGGTTCGGCGCTGGTGCAATAGCTCCCCTCACCTCCTTGCTGCTGGTGTCTGTGTGTATCTAGACGGTTGACGTTGTAGAAGTCATCTGGAAAGTCGGCCAAAACGTCCGCGTCCGGCGTGTCGGCGAATGGCGCGTAATCTTCTAGTGTTGGGAGCTCTTCGGGATCTTCCAATTCCGCTGGGTCCATGAGATCCCCCGAGTCAATAGATTCGTCATCGACATCCGGTTCCGGCTCTGGAGAGAAGCTCTCCGCATCAGGAGCAGCGGTTGGCTCATCCTCTTCAGAGACTTGACGGCTTGTCAGTTTGTGCTGGAAGGAAGTATCGAAACTCTCACTGTAGTCGTAGTCGGTTCCTTCGTCGAGATTATAGAATTCGCCTGGCTTCGTTCTGTCTTGAGCGGATGTCGACGTTTCCTCTTCGGCCGCATCATTCGACGACTCATCATGATCGATGCCTTCGAGATATTGGTCGAGCTCCTGCTCCACTTCCGAATGGGCTTCCGAACTTGGAGGGTCATTGCTGATAGGAGATTGCGAGTCGGTGTCTTCTGAAGATGGTGTCGCATCACTACCATCGGTACCCTTGGCCGAACTGCTGTCTTGAGGAGGCTGGCCGACGCAGTCTTCGTGCCATCGACCGTCGCCGCAGTACGGAGGTTTCGAGGAACCGCTGCCATCCGTGCTCTCGGTGTTGTGGCTGCTATCGCCACCGTGCCACTGTCCGTCATCACCTCCGGAGGAGCCACCCGAAGATGAGCTAGATGAAGAGGACGAGGACGCATCGCCAGCAGACTTACGTCCAACGCCTGTGCACCTCACGCCGCTGCTGCTGTGACCAATCTCGGCAGAAGCACTCAGGCCGTCGCCATAAGCAACGTCAAGCCCAGGGTCAACAAAGAACGCGTCGGTAGTCTCTTGGACCTTGCAGTCGTTGATCCCGGCAAGATTCGCGACATAGAGGTCTGGCAAGTGGGCCAAAGCTGCTTGGGCGGCAGCGCTCGTACCCTCAGCTGACTGGGCGTCGTTGGTGTCGCGCTTCTCGTATTCTTCAGTGTATTCTCCAGCTCCAGCACTGGCTCCCACAATATCGACCACCGCGCAATTCATGTACATCTCTCGGTTTCCGACTTTATTAAACCTTTGCAGCGTTAGCCAAGAGAGAGTCCCATTGATGATCGCCTTACCAAGTCCACGCCAAAAGACACTTCGCGGTCTGCACATCCTCCGGAATCCTGAACTCGTACGTATCCTCGATCGGACATCCTCCCATGATACTCTTCAACACCTTAAAATGAATCCCATTATCACAAGATAACGAAATCTGGCACGAGCCACCACCATGCGTAGCTCCACCCCTCAACTTCATCTCATACGTCTGGCCCGCTTCGTACGTAGCCACCGAAGTGAGCGGTGTATTCCATTGATACCCCTTGCACGTGAAGTCGCTGCCGTCGGAGTGCAGAGGCGTTAGGATGTTGTAATCCTTCGGTTCATCGGTCCTGTTGCTATGAGGATCACGCAGAGGAGAGGGGTCTGCCATCTGCATGTGGGAGAGAGCTCCCGGGAGCAGAATGGGAAGCGTACATAGCGTACGCAGAAAAGAGTGACGAGTCATGGTGCAAACGAGAGACCATGGGCGGTGGCGCGCCCGGCTCGGGCCATCCCGCTGGTTTTATGGTGGAAAGTAAGGGAACGGTGGCGACCATTTTTGCCCTTGTGTACGCGTTGAATTCCTGGAAGGGGCGTGCCTGTGGAGCTCATCCATCTATTCGGCGCTGACAATGAGTGGCAAGAAGGAGATAGACATTCGAAAAAGCGGACTTTAAAGGTCAACGCAGCAGACATGATCCAGAGTGACGGGAGACGAAAGACATGACGATGATGATTCACTTTCCTATAACTCTAACGGCCTTCCTTCGCAAGCCAGCTGAGGATGTTGTTTGTGTTTCGGACGCCACATTCTTGGATCGCGGCCTTTGGAAACGGAGGAATGAATTGCGAAGCCCTTCATGTGCTCAGCAGCAACAGAGGAAGGGGCTGAGATGACTTGGATTCCAGGGAGCTTTTGTGCAACCCCAAGGAAGCTTCGCAGAGCTTGTAAACATGCGTTGGTCAACAGAGTCACGATGCGAGAAAAACCGCCACTTTCAGCCCGTCAAGAACTCCTCGAGCTCCTTGTCACTCTCCGCCTCCTGCTCATCCCGCAGCCTCTCCTCCTCTTTAGCCAATGCATCCCTTATGAATTTCCTCTGCCTAACTCTGGCTTTCCGTCCCCACTGGCCCACCTTCTCTTCTTCCTCATCCTCCTCATCGCTGTCTCCTACCCCGGGTATCTCAACCTTGCCTTGTCCCCTCAACTCATTAGGATGTATTTCACCGCTCTCCGCCGACTCTTTCGCGTGCTGTTTCTCCTGCATTTTGGCGCCCAGCTTCATGAGGTAGGGACGGAGGAGCGCGTAGGTGCCCACTATCATGACGATGCGAATCCAGCCTTTAGCGTCGAGATTTGTGAAAGCCGCGGAGAAGTTGCGCGTGAAGTTGTCTTTCCACGTCGTGAGGAGCTCGGGGACGGAGGGTTTGGACATCGTGGGTCGCGGAAGCGAGTATCGAATTGAATCCGTAGAGATATGCGCTCGCTGAATGTCCCCTCCGGGAACGGTGTAGACGTCGAGGAGCTGTGGTGCTCTGAAAGCGGGAAGGAATCGCGCGTTGCCCAAGAAAAGGGTTTGGAAGGACTTCAGGTCGCAGTCAGAATAAATAAGCCTTTGAATAGAAGCTTGCACAAGATAGAAGAATAATTATGTCGCTGGACAGTGGAACCTCTTACCTATTCGTTGAGTCGTGGTTGCGCAATAGGACGGGAAACACGGCTGGACCTGCAGTGGGGGAACGTGGAACGCTTCCAAAAGCCCGAAAGAAATGTGACGCTCTTTATACTTCTTGTATCGTCTTAGATATCCAGCTCTGAAATTCGCGCAAGTCTGTGATAGCGACAATTCTCTCATCCAAAATCGCGCTCAACGCTCGGCCAACCCGGCAGCACCGAATTCGCCGACCAATTAGAAGATGGCTCGCCGAATCACGTCCGAGCAACGCGTCCCCCACATTCAACTTCTCCCCACTGCGGACACTCGCAAACAATGGCTTCAAGCGACGCTCTAGAGCGCGAAGAGGTGCGCCTCTGCCCAAACCCTCCCACCCAAACAACAAGCAGCTAAACTCCCTCACAGCGCCTCAAATCCGCGCTCTGGTACTCCATCGGCCAATTCGTCGACGAAGAATGCTTCAACAACAACCTGAACGCAACACCGCAATTCATCGGCGCACTGACCGAACTAGTCTACACGCAAATCGGTACATCCACTCTTGCCCCCCGCCTCAGTCCGGCTTGCACCCTCCCAACCTCACCCCAGCGCATGCACATTCAAGCGCTGACCGCTCAAATCGCACAGCAAATTCCGCCCGCGATCTCGAAGTCTTCTCCAAGCACGCCGGCCGCAAAGTCATAAACGCTGACGACGTCATGCTTCTCGCGCGCCGGAACGAAGCCCTCGAAAGCATTCTGAAGCAGGAACTAGATGAGATGAAGGCGGCAGAGGGACGGAGCGAACCGCAGAATCAACCGAAGAAAAGGGGCCGGCCTTCTGGCGCAGGAGCAGGACCTGGAAAGGGGAAGGGCAAGGCGAAGCAGTAAGGTGGTGATGCCATGTATCATGGCACATTCATGGGGCGTTTGGGCGTTCGGCAATATACCCAGCTGTTATGATACTTAGTGGACGATTATGTGGGTAGGCTTCTGGAGGGAGTCTTCATTATTCAGCCTGAGAGCACGATCGTGAGTACCAACATATCACAGTGCATGGGATGTGCCAAGATCGAATTGATACAAATCATGATTAGGTATTAGGTTCGTAACATATCCAACGCGATGCACTTTATCGCCTGCCAATACTCCACGGGGTGGAAATACTGTGTTTCCTGGTATAACGCGTAACTTTCATAAACATACTGGTCGAAAGGAAAGCCGAGCCCATTTTGGACGCAGACCCAATTTAGATCGACAAACGACATCTCCAATCACCACCCCCCGCCCTACTTCTAGTAGTTTGTGGCAGGTTGGTAGCTGCCGGTTGGTGCGGTGTGGTAGCCACCGTGGAGTGGCTTGTGCGGACTCTCGTAGGTCGCGGAGGTGGGCGCGACGGTGGAGCCAGTATAGGCAGTATCGTGCGACGGGCGCACATCGTGACCAACACCAGGAGCAAGCATACCAGCGGCGGGGGCACCAGCAGACATCTCGGGGTCGCGGAGACCGCCCCGGGTGGTGTGCCGGCGGCGGCGCTGCCAGAACTTGACGCCCGAGCCGCCAGTATAGCCGTTGGCTGGCGAAGGGCCGAAGCGCTTCTCCTTCTTGTGGTGGCGGCGGAGGGCGACTTGGACGAAGGCGGAGACGAGGAAGAGGAGACTGTTATTGTAAGTATACACCCGAAATCAAGGCTCCGCTAACGACTTACGCTCCAATGATGGCGACGGCAAAGCAGGCGGAGTTCATCTCGCAAGCAGATCCCAACGACACCGAATACGTATACTGGTCACCCTCTCCAGCGCTGCCGAAGCCCTGTTTCGAGTCCGAGGGCCCACTCCCGAGCGGAGTGTCCACGTTGCCGTTGCAGCTGGAGGCGCCATCGCGAGTGAGAATGGCGATAGCAATGAAAGCTCCGCAGAACACGATGTCGAGGGCAATGCCAAGGAAGGCAAAGAATGTCTTTCCGCCCAAAAAGCAGGTAAGCAGGACCGCGAAGATGGTGTAAAGAACGGCGGCGCCCGAGAGGCCCTCGACGGCCTTCGTCCAGGTGGGGATGGGAATGTCGCGATCGGCGAGGACGGAGAGGAAGTAGCTGTAGATGCCCAGAATTATGCCGGCACAGCAGAACTCGATCGCATACAGAAGCGTCTGTATGAGCTTCAGCGCAGCACCGCCGAAAGCCATTGTGGGCAAATGTTTCGAAAGAGAAGACGACGAGCTTGCTATTAGGTGAAGAGATGGAGAAGTGGTAGGATTGTGGTAGGATCTGGTCAATGTGGTGTGAAGACGCCCGGCGGCTTTATGTCAAGAGACTCGCGATAATGACGCAGCCTCGTCTCTGCGCGCGAACCCTGTTCCTGCCTGGTCGATCGATGCACGGGCCGCCCGTTTGTGGCTGGCCTGACGTCACTCCCGCGCCTCTGAGCAGTCTTCAGACCAACAAAGTTTTCTGCCCTGGCGCCGCTGTCACACTCCGCGCCGCCGATTGCTCGTCAACAACCACGGTTCCCTCATGATGCCGGAAGAGCATATTAGATCATCGCTCGAAATTGCCCCGGTGGGTGGGGTGGCGTGCCACGAGACGGAGAATCGGCACTGCAAAGCCACGGCGTCAAGCCCCGATCGCAGAGCCACAGCGGGTTTTCCTCATCGACAAGAAGCGTGACAAGGCCAGAACGCGGGCGGTCGGGGTCTACGAACTCCCACAAATCATGTTTCCCTGCTCCGTTAGTCACCCGAGGAGCGCCGAGCCTTGGAGTCGCTACTCACGGCACGCGGCTTGACAAGCTCTTGGCCTCCGACAACACGTGGGACCTCATCCTCCCAGGATGGATTTCAATACTCAATTGGCGCTTAAAAATATCTCAGCTCGAAACAGATGAAAGGATGCAGCAGAGGAAACAGCATGAAGTCGGCCTCATTCCTGGACGCTAGGGTGCTCCCCGCACGTTACCCATCATTGCACATCTGACATCAAGGTGCTCGCTGCTTGAGCTCCCACAGCTTAATTGCCTCCTCCCACCTCCACCAAAATCTTCACTTGATTATCTTTGTCGTTGATCAACGTCTTGAAGCCCTTCTCTTCCACTTCGGTCAGCTTGATCCTCTGCGTAATCATCCCGTGCGGCTTCATGCTGCCCGAGGAGATGGCGTCCTACACCTCGATTAGCGAACCTTCGAGTTTTGAGACGCCGGAAACCATACGATTACTTCCTGGAAGTCACCGACTTGATACGTCGCGACGCCCTGATACCTCCTCTCCTTGAACGTCATGTCATTTGGCGTAATCGTGCAAGGCTTCTCCCAGATGGCGATGTTAACGATGGTGCCCCGAACTCGCGTGGCATGTATCGCCTGGTCTAACGCCGCTTGGACCCCAGCGCAGTCGAAGACCACATGGACACCTTGACCCTCGCAGAGCTCCCGGCAACGCTTCACAACGTCCTCCTTCATCGGGTTTATGATGTAGTCGGCGCCGAAGTTCTTCGCGAACTCTTGTCTTTTACGGCTGACCTCCGAGACGATGATCTTGTCCGCGCCTTTCGCTTTCAAAGCGAGAATGACCGATATTCCGATTGGGCCACCTCCGAGAATGAGCACGGCGTCACCTTTTTTGAATGGGCTGACCTTCACCGCGTGCCACCCAACCGCGAGGGGTTCGATGAGCGCTTAGGAAGTCAGTGATCGACCCCCAATCCATCTTGGAATCACAAACCTCCGATCTCGAGCGGGACATTGTCCGGAAGATGGTATAGCGTCGAGGTAGGCACTACAATGTGCTCTGCCAACCCTCCTCCCCAGCCTAGTCAAATCAGCATAAGGTTAGCTCATTTCCCCCTGGTACTGGCATACCGCTCAAACCCACGAATCCATTACTCCAACAGCAGTTATGGCAGTTTTCGAGGCAAGCCCCACAAGTTCCGTCGTAGATGATCGGCTGGACTGCAACCCTGTCGCCTGGGTTGAATTCGTTCACACCTTCACCGACCTCTTCGATCACACCGCTGAACTCGTGGCCGAATGTCAGAGGAACCGTCTCTCCAGTAATCGGGTGGGGTGTTGTGGGACACAGGTTAGGTCCACCGAGATATTCGTGCAGGTCTCCACTGGACGTGAGCTTCCAGCCTCATACAGCGTCCGAAAACACTCACCGCTTCCACAAATGCCCACCCAGGCTGGACGGAGCTTCACCTGCCCTTTTCGGATCTGTGGGACCGGAATGTCCTCATATCTCAGGTCTCGCTGCCCGTGGAAGCGGACAGCCTTCATGGTCTGGTCGCTGGGCGGGGGTGGTTTATACGCTTCCTGAGGTGCCATGCCTTTCGCCGTGGGCTCCAATGTGAGGTATTGCCAAAGACTGCAATTGCACCGAGAAGGAGCAGGTGGTCAAGGTCGAGCTTCTTTCGTCACGGACCGGCGCCTTCACTGATTTAAAGTTCGGCCTCGCCAATCACCCCTCCGTCGCAGCTGCCGAACATGTTTACTAGGCACCAGTCCTTTACGGCGCATTCTCCTACGATTCGTCTTCCCAGAACGTGCGCGTGGTCAAGACAGCATCATAGTCCTCCAAAAACATCGGCTTCCCCAAATCGGTAATCCATAGTCGATCACCCCGCACGGCGGGGTACAAGGCTGGGGAAGAGCTAGGCCTTGGTATTTTCTCCGGCGGGTCATCCGACGCTGTGAAGAAGAAATAAGAACCTTCAAACTTCGAGCACCACGAGCGTTTGGTCATGGGAGTACCAAACACTGTCAGCCGCCAAGCCAGGCGAGGAAATACCATTTTTGGCAGATCGTGCCTAATGCGGGTCTGCTAGGTCGAGAGAGAGTCCATACTTTACTCAAGAACGCTGAAAACAGTTCCAGGATTTTGGGACACGAAAGAAAGAGCAAGTATAACAAATTCTCGGGCGCTTTTCCAGCGATAGAGCTTCGGAAAGCAGCATCTCGCACAATGAACTAAGATCGGAACTGCCTTCGCGTGGGATGCCGAAGAAAGCCCTTTTTATTGGGCCGCCACCGGAATGAGGGAACGCATACTATTCATGGATAAATTCTTAGTAATGTCGCGGGATTCTCGAGCTTCCCCAGCCGAAAGCGTAGTGACGAAGACATTGCGTTGTAGCTTTTCAAGAACTTATGGGCTACGATGAAATCTCTTCCAGCAGATCACAGGAGGCCAGCCCGACTGTTTTCAGAATTGTCGATACGTCACGAACGGCCCGCACTGTTGACGGCACTGGTGACGATGGCAATCTCCAGACGCGACTACCGGAGACAAAGAATACAGCGGCTCTAATGCGCCCAATCAGGCAGATTGCAGAAAAGCTTGACAACACACCACGGCGGGGACGACCCGACCTTCGTCGGGCGATGATATCAATGGCGGGATTACATGGACCGATTTTTATGGAGCGTGAAATTTAGAGTGAGATGAAATACGAGCGCGTGCCCCTCAACACCCTTTCTTGCCCCTCATCCGATCTGCGAACTCACAACTCACAATATTTTCTCTGCCCACAATTGCACTCAATTTCTAACAGAGGATCTTTTCAACCGCCAAAATGCCTTATCCCGAAACCACTGACGCCTTCACCGTCACCGACATCAAGAATTGGAGCACCTTCAAACGTCAAGAGGTAGGTTGAGAAGCTCCAAGTTTCCGGAATAGCTTTTAATTAAATTTTCAGGTGCCACTCAAAAAGTTCGAGGATCACGATGTTGATATCGCCATCGACGCTTGTGGTGTCTGTGCCTCCGATGTCCATACCATCACTGGCGGCTGGGGAGAAGATATCCCTCTCCCGCTTTGCGTAGGACACGAGGTCATTGGGAAGGTCGTCAAAGTCGGGTCCAAGGTCAAGAACGTGAAGGTCGGTGACCGCGCCGGCGTTGGCGCTCAAATCGGTGCGGATCTCACGTGCGGCAACTGCAAGGCCGGCCAGGAGAACTACTGCCCGAACTCGATCGACACATATGGCGCCCCATATCCCGACGGCACCATATCTCAGGGTGGTTACTCTAGCCACATGCGAGCTCACGATTATTTCACCTTCAAGATTCCGGATGGGCTTGACACGGCCCTTGCAGCACCAATGCTGTGCGCCGGCTTGACTACATACTCTCCTCTAAAGAGGTTAGGGTGTGGTCCGGGCAAGAAGGTTGCCGTGGTGGGCCTGTAAGTTTTTCGGCGAAGACGCAATGGCAGCATGATCTGACAGTATGACACAGGGGAGGTCTCGGCCACTTCGGGGTCTTATGGGCCAACGCGATGGGCGCGGAAACCTACGTCATGTCGCACTCACCCAACAAGAAAGAAGACGCACTCAAGCTCGGTGCGAAAGACTTCATCGTCACCAAGGAGAAGAACTGGGCCGAGCCGTGGAAGTTCCAGTTCGACATCGTCCTGAACTGCGCCGACGCGACGGATCGCTTCAACTTGCCCGACTACTTCTCCACCTGCAAAGTCAACGGCTATTTCCACATGGTCGGCTTCCCCGACAAGCCGCTTCCCTCGTTCATGGCACAGGCGTTCTCTCCTAACGGATGCTATATGGGCGCTTCGCATATTGGCAACCGGCCGGAGATGGAGGAAATGCTGGAGCTTGCGGCGAAGCAAAATATCAAGAGCTGGGTGGAGACAATCGATATCAGCGAAGAGGGCTGCAAGCAGGCTGTTGAACGCGTGTGGAAAAACGACAACGTGAGGTTCAGGTTCACGCTGGTCAACTACGACAAGATCTTTGGTAAGAGGGCATAGACGCCTTGAGTTCAGCAGGTCCCTCACTCAGCTACTAGAAGCTATATCAGGCCCTGGAGAACGATAGCTGTTTTAATTTAATCCATAGACTACAAATAAACTACATTTGCATCATCATTCATCTTCAAAATAAATACTTCCATCGTTGCGCACTAAGTGTCAACTGGTGTGCTCGAATGTGTGGCCATTCACCCCACTATGCACGGACCCGCAAAACGCGTCGCGTCTGCCCCGCCAACTCCATCACACTTTCAAGCTTCAAATGCGCCAACACCTACAATCCTCCCAGAACTCTCAATTGTCACCGGATTGTCGCTCGATTCCATCAGGCACCAGAACTGTTTCGCTATGCCAACAATCCCTCTTCACCCCCGTCCCCTCAACGCATCATCACCGACCGAAAACCCCCTCCCTCCACTCCTCCACACGCCCACCGGCCTCGCCCTCCTCGAGCTCCAAGGCACAATCCACTTCCCGCCACCAACCGCTTCCCCCTTACCTTCGACGCAAGTCGGCAAGCTCGTCTTCCCCTTGTATAACCCCGCGCTCAATGGGCCAGATGACACCAAGTGGATGAAGAGGGTGTACTTTTATGTGGGACAAAATCAGAGGATGACCGGGGAGGTGAAGAAGTTGGGAAAACCCTTTGCTGTTATTAGGAAGAGGGAGACCTATGGGGAAGACGTGGATGTGGGTGGTGTGGAAGGTGGGCGGGAAGGGAAGAGGGCGAAGGAAGAGGTGGAGGTTGTGGAGATTGTGAGGTGGAAGATTGTGTTTTCGAGTCGGCCGGAGCCAGTTGGTGGGTCAGAGGAGGGTGGATGAATAGAGGTTCAAGAGGAAGTTTTCCCGGGTCTCGAATGCTACATCGGTCAATCCGCGCAAAGCTATGCGTGTAAGAGTAGAACACGGGTGGACAGTGAGTAGCAACCTGGTAGGACAACATCCATGGAAGCCTAACGTGTCAAAGCAGACTCCTTTGGCTGTCGGATGGCTCTCAACATGCGGAATACCGCGAAGCGCATCAGCGGACCGTCCCTGACGACTGAACCCGGAATAGACCATCACCAACTCGCTCAGATCTAAGCCCGTATCCAAGAACCCGGATGCGCACTCCAAGCGACGCAACGCCTCTCGAACGCTATCACGAAAAGCTATGTCGTACTCGGCCATCCTAACCCTCCCCATCTCGGCGCCACCTTCTCCGCAAAAGTCGCGTCGTACCACAACCCAGCCTAAAATAAGAAGAAGCTTTAAACTTCAATCTACCTGCTCGTTCTTGTCCCAAACAAGCGATTTCTTATTTTCAGTGACGTTCTTATTCGTCGAGGTTCTATATTCGCTTCCGTCCCCCTGCTATATATTCATCCACTTTAAACGGTCGCCACGGTCCGACGGTTTATATACCAGGTACATTGCGAACACTAATTTCATGCGTCACATGCGCAATACGGCGCTAGAAGCTATGGGGTCTTCGTTATATGGGATCAGGGCGCGTCTACCCTAGACTTGGCTAGACTCGGGCTTGATTGTTGTGATCTTCTTATTCTATCTTTCAGCTTCTGTTGCTTTTGCTTCACAAAAGACAGTTTGAGCACTCTCAAGATGTATTCATTCTCTACGATTATGCTTGCCGCTTTGGCGGGCACTGCTTCGGCGGTTGTGAAGGATTGGCAACAATGTCCGCTCTTAAGATATATCAACATATTCGTTCGTGCAAGGCACTAATCATTCGCAGGCGGTGGAATGAACTTCTCTGGAGACTCCGCTTGCGCGTCAGGTTCAGGGTGTGTTAAAATCAAGTACGTTACGTCTCTTTCTTCCTATTCTCTTCTAACATCGGCCAGCGATTACTACTCCCAATGTCAACCGGGCGCCGCCCCAGCAAACCCTCAACCCGATCCCGCACCCACTGATTCCGCTCCAACCTCCGTCCTCGGTACCCCCACTGCAACAGGCACGCCCGCGGGCACCGGCCCGGGAACCACCCTCCAAAGCGGTTACTACTGGATCCGCGCGGTAGAAGCACCCAACTTCCACAAATACATGCAAACCAAACCCCTGTACTCCACCGGCCCGGCCCTCCTCGGCGACTACACCACCGCGGGCCAATTCCAAGTCGTCGACGGCCAACTCGTGCAACTCGTCTCCGCCGCCGGCGCAAAGCCCGAAACGCTGCTATACGGCATCGTGAACCCGACGCGCCAGATCAACAACATGAGCCTGGCGGTCAGCTTCAGCGAGACAAAGAACACGTACGGCAAGTTTGGATGGCAGGGCGATGGGCTGACGTGGAGCGTGGAGGGCATTACTAGGCCGAATGGACTCGCGTGGTATGTGTGTACCGGGCAGCAGCTTTATATCAATTTGGGCAATTATTTGTATCAGACGCCGAGTGGGTGTGTGGATGAGACGATTCATTACTATAATGATAAGACGGCGAATAACTAGGCGTGGGTGTGGATCGTGCAGAAGCGGACTGCGACCGGGTTGTATATAGGAATCAAACATATCCAGCCGAGTATGCGGTTTACAAATTCGAGAGAAGTGATGCTTTTTATGTGCATGTAGCAACATCCCTCCGGCTCTTCCTCAACCCCACAGCAGCGCCGCGGGCATCAATGAAGAGGGCCAAAAATTCCTCGCCGACCCAGAGGGCCGACGAAAGCATGGTCGAAAATTGTAGTTTTCAACTAGCAAAAAGCTGAGCTCAGACGGGGTCTTCACTGCTGCAGCTGATGCCCTTGCACTTGGATGAGGAGGTCGACTGGGGACCGGGGAAGAGGTGGTTATATAGATATGGATGTGGTTGATGCCTAGCGAGGTGCCGGAGTTGTGTTCGTTGGGGGCAGTTGAGGCGGAGCGGTAGGCAGATAGGGTCACGTGGCCGGGGTGCCTGGAGGCAGACGAGACGGATGCAGGTATTGAGATGAGTCGATCCAGGCATGGAGAAGGCCCTCACGGTGTGGAGATCTCTGGATATAACGACGCACGTAACAGCCACCCTGGAGGTCTTCGCAGGTGCGTACAATAGCATGTACAGTCAGCTGTACAAGCAATCTATCTGTACAGCGAGCCCTTGATCCGGAGAATTCTATACCGCAAGAGGAAGGTTCGGCGCTGGATGATGCGCAGCTGCTGGCATTGCTCGACGGCCGGCGTTGCTTCGGGCTCTGAAGGTCTTCAGGCTAGCGGTTGCTGACAGGAGGACGATTGCTTCGGACTCTGAAGGTTTTCAGGCTGGCGGGTACGGACGTGGGAGAGGACGTTTGCTTCCATCCTCGAACGCAGCCTGGAATGCAGGTTGCCAGTACCTTGGCTCCCGCTGGTGCCCGCCACATGCCCGGTCGCTGCGATGGGGACCCTTTGCATGAATTCAAGCCGCTGCCTGGCCCGCAGCCACGAGCTAAGTTATATGCCCATGCGCCGCAGTATCTCAGGCCCGTATCTCAAGCCTATAGACACCAGGTCCGCAGGACCCGGACGCTCGCGAGCTCGCCCTACGGGCGAGCCGCCTCTGTCCCCCCTTCGAGACCCTTTCCTTCCTTCCTTATCTGAGTGCATGGGCTTTACGCTTACCAGTGATGATTCGGCTGAGGTGCGTTTTTCTAGTTGGTTTGCGATACGGCGGGAGAGAGGCTAGGTGCGTGGTGGTGACGGCTCGGTAAGGTGCGATGCGGCTCAACGTACGGGTCGAGGTTGGAACATAGGACTCGTATCTTTGCTTCTGGTACTAGGGAACTTTAGCAGCGGGACAGAAAGGTGGGAGGGCTCTGCTTGAAGGTTTTGTGTTGGCTAGGTAAGAGATTCTCGACTCTGAAGGCTCAATCCACACTACAGTGGTGGCTGCTGTAGAATGGCGAGAGTTCGCAGCTTCGATGGTGCCGCTCAAGCACTGGACGATGTTGCAATACTGAATCGCCTCTACGAGAGGGTAAAGCGTGCCGTTTAGATACTCATGCGGTGTCGGTCCGCAGGACAAAAAATTCCGCAACAAAGCCGTGACGCAGAGCTGCGGCGTCTGAGATCCTCAACGCGGACCCTATGCAATACTAGGGTTGTCCGCGATGTAATAAGAGATCCATCGATGGGGAAGCTGGAACTTGCATTAGGCGCTGCGACGACAATGGGTTGGATGCCAGACTCACTCTGAGGAACGACCTCAACAAGTTTACCGAGAGACGCGCAACAGCGCGTCGCTTTCAGGGGCATCTTCAGCCTCCAAAGCAGCCTTGATAACTTTGGAAGATAAAAGACGGCGGCGCAGGCAGGCGAAGCCTGCCGTGCCGCCGTCTTGCCCATCGCACTCTTCTTCGATCGTGCAGCAGCGCCGCAGCAATCAATGAAAAGCCAGAAGGTTGTGTCAAAAATTCCCTGCCGATCCGAAGACCAACAGAAGCGGTCATAGTTGTAGTTTTCAACTAGCAAAAACGCTACCTCAGACGAATCTTCACTGGTAAGCGTAAAGCCCATGCACTCAGATAAGGAAGGAAGGAAAGGGTCTCGAAGGGGGGACAGAGGGTTTATATAGACAAAAAGCGCCTAGGCAGAAGCGAGGCGCTAAGAGTCAGGTGACGGGGCACGTTCCGTGCCAAGTCCTCGGCGAGCGCAGAATCCGCGCGGCGGCGTCGGCGGGCCAACCTGCGCTTTCGGCGATTGCTCAGGCTTGCGCCTGAGCATCCTCACGGGTACAGGTCCACCGCCTCTCATACGTAGAGCAGGCCGAGACGATGAGATCTCTTTGAGATGGCGACCCATGAGCCTCGCCGGGACCCGAACAGCGATGACTCCTAAATCGAGTCATCCCCACAGCGCATCTCATCACCGACCTCATCTGCGAGGCTGGCGGATACCAAGCTTAAAAAGAACATCCACTTCATTCTCTCGACCTGCGTGTCAGATTTTCTGCGCTGGGAAATAACTCAGCAGAACAACCCGCTCGGCTGCCGCACCCAAGCGTCGCCACTAGCTGAGCAAAGCACTTCAGTCTTGTGGTCGAAGACGGCATTCAGCAAGCAGATGCGGTGGAGCAAGCCTAATCGAACCTCTCACCGCCGTCTAGAATCCATCCACGGAAACGCTTCTCGTTGTACCAAGCTTGACGGGTGCTCATCTATTTCTATCGACGGCGGCAGACGCCCTCCAGCTTTACCTCCAATTTCGAGATTTTGAAGCAGATACGCTCACGCCTTGCTAGGGCTGTAGCGTCTACGCCAATTGGCTATTCTGACTTCGTACGCCGGAGCCTGGAGGGTTTCAGAACACTTTGCGGAAAGAGGCTCTCCATCGCTCAGACCCGCCAACCTCCACTCGCTCGACCTTCCACGTTGGTGCACTGCCGATCGGAGGTCTCTACCCTTGGACAGACGGAATTAGAGGTGGAATCCGCTCCTATCAGGCCTGGGATTTTAAAAGACGAAGAGCTCACGCCCTCACCGACCACGGGAAGCCGAACCCAGACTAAGACATTGCATTAGCACAACTTAATACCACTTTGTGCGTCAGCCCGTGCTATACGTCCCCAGATAGTGAAGCATGGCACATCAAGCGCACGCTCTGCCATGGCAGACGCTCGCAGACAACTTCAAGTTCGTTTACGCCAACACGAAGTACTATGGACGCACGAACTTATATCCATGTCTCAAGCCGGGCCAGGGTAAACAATTGCAGCACTTCGCGAGGGTATTCGCCCGGCTTATGGACGACTTCTCGGCCCAGGAGCTCGAAAAGTACCCAGACGAACTCACGCCGCCGACGGATGACGAAATATTCATCCCCGATAGCACTGTAAAGCGAATCTCGAAGACAGTGAAGTACTACAAAACACCCAAACCGCGGAGCACCTACTCGAATGAGCCAAAAGAATTGCGACTAACAGAGGCGGAGCGCAAACTACCTTACTGGCTCCTCAATATCCGAGATGATGCCTCCTATCCTAAGGACGAAGTCCTCGAATGCGTCGAGCTCCTCAAAACACTCGTCTCATATGGCGAAATGGAGCCCTTGATGCGGCTAGCCTCGCATCCCGCAGTCCACCTACAGACTATCTGGTCCTTTCCCTATGATAGAGATATAGAACACGGATGGACCGATATCAAGAACTGCGCGCTAATGGCTTACCTCTGCCTCAACATGTTCCTCGTCAAGCCTGAGCTGTACGATCCCGCGTCACGGTCGCAGAAGTTGAATGAGATGAGGAAAGCGCGCTCTCCGGTGTATAGTGGGAGGCAATGTGATTACCGGAACACAAGCTCTTACCAGAAAATGCTGGTGCATTGTACTTTCACACGATCGGACAGCCAGTACGAAGTCTGCGCCCTGCCGCATCGCGAATTCTTTGGCATAGAACGGCACATGATATCGACGCCGAACTGGAATGGACTTGCAAAAGCCCAAGTAGGTTACGGCCCATGGTCCGAACTCCTCGACGCCAAGTACCGCTCCTGGTACGTCCCGAGTGTCTCGGATATCCCCACCGTCGTCTCCATTATGAAGCACTTCGTTCCCACCGAACTCGCTCTGCAGATTCTCGAGCACGCAGACTATACCGCGAAGAGACGAGTCCCCGTACCCAACGACCCTTTGCACAGAGATAACGCAGAGGAACTGAAGAAGTATCTGAGCTACTGCTGGAAGGTCCTAGCGAGAGTGGATATGCTACTAAAGGCGAACGGAAAATGGATCGACTGGGAGTACGAGGTGACGGAGTGTATATACGATCTTTGGGGCGTGCCGTATCCGAAAATGTGCACGACTAAGCAGGCCTGGGAGATCAGCGGGAGGAGGGAGGGAGACATCGACCCCAGTAGGGTGCTGAGGACATTCACATGAGAGATGTCCCAGTTGGGTGTTTTAGACGAAGTCTTATTTTGTACACGTCTTGCGGTACAGTTTGGGGATACTGCGGCTGAGAACCGCCTCAAACACTAGTTCGGCATTCCGAAGTCGTCAGATGCAGAATCAAATCATTCAGTGTCCGGCCGCTAGAAGCCTAAAAATGAATAGGTTTCCGAAGCTCCTTAGGAAGCTGTATCGCAACTCACTTTTCTTCATACAAGAATGCCATGCCATTCAGAGTGGCTCATTCCATATGGTCTTGCAAGTACTGGGATGCATTTCAAACACGTAGGAATTCAGATGATATCCAAACTATACTCTCCGGCATAAGGCACTAGTGAGTTAGGAAGTACACTTCCCGAGAACCGCTGCAGCTTCGGTGCAAAACAAACCGTATCAACAAGGAGCACCGACGAGACTTGTAAGAGGGAATGTTCGCGCGCACAAGCCTCAAGGTTGGAATTCCCCGGGCTACTTTTCCATCCCAAGGACTCAGACTACTATTCTATATGGAGTCTCATTGAAGCCATAATAAATCTTCTCTCGTTTGTAATCATATCGGGATATGATTCTGTATGTAGTTGAAGCAAAGCAGCACCCTTGACAAAAGAGAAGACGCGAGAGATTTGAATGCCGTGGAGGAAAAACGTGATTGAAATGACGGGGAGATAACTCTAGATCACGAGGAGAATGGAGTATGTGACCCGAATGAGCCCAGCAGAGCCGATCTACTCGCGCTCCTACTATCATCCGAAAGGACAGCACAGTGGGTGCGGGAGATCCCGTAGGGTGAAGCGGAATTAGACGCATTGTTCTGTTGAGCACAAGATCCGATGGGTTTGTTTGAATAGGTCACCCTGAAGGCTTTCATCGGACTGAACACAAGAGAGCCCGAGTTCGGATATGCCATCCTGAGGACCTTCGACGAATTGAGGACAGAGGAGCTGGGTGGGCGAAGTGTGTAGTCATTTGCAGTGACTATGGGCATCTCCTGCGAAATCTGAGGCTGCCGATACGGGACCTGGGCGTGCAGATGAGGAATTGGAGAATGCTATAGAGCGAAGCAGCATGCCGCAAAGCAGCACCGGACTTCACGAGATTCGCCACCTCATCCTGTGGAGGCGCAAATCTCGAACCGGCAAGCCGGCAGGACGAAACGCCGGAAAAGCGCGCCAAGCCGTGCGTTGCACTAGTGGGGTCGCCCAGGAATTGCTTTTTCAAGCTCGATTGCCCAACTCGCCTGACGCAACAGCCCTTATGTTCCGTGGATGTCAGACACGCAGGCAGCAGCAGTCCCGCAGTCCAGTAGGCTGTCGTGTTCCACCAAACTCTAATAAAAAAGCGAAACACTCCTGGCCTCCCCGCACGTCACCCACGGCTCATCCCGCCCCATTCTGACCCGCGCACGCCTGGATCGGCTTCGACCACGGTAAACATTCTTAAAAGAGACATCTGTCACGGTGACGAATTTGACGTGAAGGCCTGATGTGCTTGGGAGTCAACATCGAGATCGGTCCCGACGCGGCATCGCACCAGGGAGTATGCGGCTACTTGTGCCCGCGTCCTCCCATTGCACCCGGACAGCCACCTTACGCAATCGTGTGGCTCCCGAAGGTCCGCGAGCACATTCCATACGGGGTAAATAATTCAATTTGGCGGCTTCGTTCCAGCAACAGCGAGTGGGGATCCAGCTTCCTAAAGGCCTTCGGAGGCCTATGTAAATGTGGAGCTGGCAAGGATGTCGGTTCGGCTGACCTAGGGTGGAATGGTGGTAGAGATGACGCTTGCTTAAATCGTGGGTGTGTCTTCTGCATGATTGTTAAACGTCTCGCGCCCCGAGACAGGCCCGCTGATCGGTCGGTCTCTGTGAGGGGGCAGAATCCATCACCTCGCATCGTCATGCAGCAAACCTGTCAGCAACGGCCCACTGCCAGCCGGTCGTCCACGCGGGGTCTGATCAGCGGCAGTGGCCAACCCATGCATGTGCTCCCCGAGATGTCGCAAGGACAGCAACCCGGAGCGCGTTCCAGATTACGGGCGCGTAGACGAAACGTTTATTGCGGTATATGAAGGCACCCATCGTTCCCCGGAGCGACATAAATTGGCGGCCAGTCGTAAATTAGAGACACGCGCAGGCGAGGGACAAGGGAGGCAGGATGCGGTGTAACGGGCGAAGATATCAGAAAGGAGGGTGAGCAGGGTGATGGAGCTGGGTTGTGTGGCTCGGCGGTTTAAGACGCGCCCGGTACCAAATCCCTGGGCGATCGGTGCTGGCTAAATAACCAAATTGACAATGTGAGACAGCGGCGGGTGGATGGTGCGCTACTGTAAGCATGTGTCTCTGCAGCGTGATTATTACTATCGATAGGTTGCCATCCGTGTCCGGCCGTCGTTGGCGGTTGGCTGCTGTGCAGTGTTCGGGACGGACACGAGAGTTGGTAGTACAAAAGTCAGCGGTTGACAGCCCTTTTAGGCGTTTGGACTGCCCTACAGACACACACACACACACACACACACACACACACCGCATCGTTAGTCTGAGGTCTTCAGCTCCCTTTGCGTTGCGAAGGTCGTGCTCTGCTGGAAACGCAAGGAAGAGGCGGACTGGAAACCGAAAGGCCATAACCCATCGCTCGGGGTCGACCCGGTCCTTCTCCGAGACGCGACGGAAACCTAGTTTCGATAGTGTATTTTTGGAGACGCGCTCTGAAGGGGGTGTTGAGAAGAATGAGATCCTTATTGATCCTCGCCGCGGCTGGTGCTGTTTATTTGTGCCAAGGCGAGGCTGAAGGGCAATTGCATAGCATAAAGTTGCCGGGCTGATCGGCCAGAATGCAGAGCTCATTTCACGCAGGATGCCACCTCGAGGTCGTTTGCGCGACGGCGTATCCCTCACAAGGAAGGCGCCGTAGTGGGCCGGGGGGGAAGGTTACACGGTTAAGGCGGCCCACGGCAATCCAACCCCAACAGCCCTACAGGAGATAATGCGCGTTCCGCATCAGTAGCCCTGGAGCCCTTCAGTTCCCTCTGCGTTGCGGAATCCGGCTTGAATATTCGCTGGGCCACACCGGACCATGTACTTTGGTGGAGAGAATGGTTCTGTTACGGCTCGCTTCGCGGCACTTCGGTTCGTTTATGACGCGCAGCCCTGACCCCCTGGATCCACTCTGATCGTTCGGCCAGCCATATCGTCTCACGTGGCTGCGGGTTCGCGAGGGACGCCGAATGCTCCCAAAATGGCGTAGAGGGTTCCAGGGCTTGGCGGACTGGTCCGAGAACAGCGGTCGCCGAAAAGGGTATCGGGCGATGCGCCTCTCATCACACTGTCGTCTGCGGCCAGCAGCAGACACGGCGCTGCAGAAAGGCAGGCGGCAGCTTGTTCCGCCAGAGGAGCACGGCCAGACCCGAGGAAGCACCCCAGGGGCCAGGTACTGCGCGCCCCATGCCGGTCCTGTGTCCAAAACGACGCGGCTGCATGCTTATGCGCCAACAAATCACCGGCTCTTGTCAGATTGCACCCAGCGCAGGCTTGGCCGGCCGTGACACGAGCTTTCTGCCGACGCGGGAGCGGAGAGGCAAGTGCGTCGGCGCACGGGCCCGCGCCAAGACCGCCCACCGGAAGCTTGCGACGGCGACGAGCGATGTGTGGAGAGACGTGAGCGGCTTGGCGCCGCAGCGCTGCAGATCTGGTCCCATCGTGAGGCACTTTCATCCTCCACCGTCTCGTGCGCGAGTGACGCTGGCAGCCAGCCACCCTGCGCACTGCACACATGCCCGGGCGCCTTTTGCCCCCGTTGAAGCCGTTTGCCTGCTCCGAGCACGCTCGCTGGCCGCGCCGCAGTCGCCTCGCTGGCGCGGATGCGCAATTGTTCGATACCTGGGTAGTCGAGTGTCGCCGCAGCCCCTTTTGCAGCCGCCCTCCCAGCCTCCTCGGCAAAGGATATACACCGTAATAATTGCTGCTGGCAGAGGAAGGCCCGGTAAGCGGGAAGCTGAGCGATCTGCCCCATAGGGCAGAGGGCAGATCTGACTGGCCGAACGCGTTATCTCAGCCTCTCAGCTAACCCGCGCGCAAATGAACCCCCGCAGCCGCGCATCCAGTGTCTTCGCAGCGCGCAGCATACTTGGAACCGAAGGCTTTAATATACCCGTGGGCGTCGACATCGGTGGACTGACGCTAGAGACGGACCTAGAGAGGGCCGGTGGCTGATCGGGGGCGTGCTGTCACAAGAAGGAAAAAAATACACGATTCGACACCACTCGTGTCCAGCCTTGGGAACTCGCCCCATCCCGCTCACACGATGTCGTACTGCACAGGATATCAAGCAGTTCCGTACTGCTGTTCTCGGGATCGTGGCCACAGGCCGAAACGTCCGAAGAGGCTCCGCTTCGCCTGCTGCAGCTCTGCATGTCTTCTTCGCCCAGTTGTGTGTTTCCACCCCCACAGCTTTGACAGAAGGAAGACTGCACCAGCCTGACTCATTCTTGAAGGCAGGCCCGGCGTCCATCCGGAAGGGCACAGAACAAGGCGGCAGGAATGCCCGGGCGGCGCCACGGAGCAGCTCTGGCAGGTGGCAGGCAAGGGAGGGCGGCCCCCCAGCGAATGGCGGCGGGTGTGGAGGTGTTGCAATCGGCTGTTGTGTGAGGGCGGGCCAGGCGTGCACTACCGCGAAAGTGGCTCGGTGGCTTCGCTTGGTTCGACGCCTTCTCCCGCGCCTTCGACCGGGGCCAGGATCAGGGCTGTCCGCAAGCGCATCTTGGCTAACAGACCTCAAAAGGGCGCCAAGATCTGGGTAAGGGTTCTGGCATCGCGGAGAGCGTTGTGGTGGCCGTAGCCCTCCTCGCCCTGCTGCTTCTCCTGCTCGCTCCCTCCTTCCTCTCGCGCGCCCTCTCGCCTCAGCCGTCCACCCCACCACCCGTCCCTTCGCACACCATCCCATCACGCCTTCTTCACACCCGCAGCCGTCATTGCGCCCGTCGTCCCTCCGTCTTTCTGCTGTCTGCCCTGCGGCGTGCTCCTTAGCGCGCTGCTGTCGTTCTCCGGAGTCGGGTTGGCTGCCTCCCGCTCGACTCGCCGTCCCCACACACAGTACGTCGACCTGACGCGTTTGACAGCAGCCCCCTATTCGAGAGGCACCTCTATGCGACCGCCCAGACTGACCGCGACGCAGACTTCGACCGTGTCCGCTGACAGCGCCCGACCCATTGTAGCTTGCCGGCTCACGTCGCCCGTCTACCGTTCCACTGTTGTTGGCCCACTGATATAAGGCGCTCGCCCTGCGTGCACCTTGTCGCTCATGGCGAGCCACCAGCAGCCGTCGCCCACTACGGGCATGCCGCCGCATCACGGCGCTCCGCATCTCGGGCATCCGCAGCCAAACGGGCATGCTCCACAATTGAACCAGCCGAAAACACCATCGCAGTATCTTGCACAGCTGACAGAGACCGTGTGGAATCAGATCGGTATGGCACCCCGCGGCTCCGGGCCCCTCCCCGTCCCCACATGCTAACGCGTCGCAGGCTCCCTGTCGGAGCAGATACAGGACCTCGATGGCGCCTATCAATGCTACGAGCAGGCCCTCAAGTACAATCAATGGTCTGTGCCTGCTATGCAGGGCATCGCGTGCATTCTGCGCACCAAGGACCATTTCCCGCAGGCCGTAGAATACCTGCGCACTATCTTGAAGGTCGACCCAGCCAACGGGGAGGTCTGGGGCAGCCTTGGTAAGCTTTCTAGTCTCTTGCGAAATATAAAGCAAAGCCTAGGCCTAATCGCGCGCAGGCCATTGCTACCTGATGATGGACGACCTGCAGCAAGCATACACGGCCTATCAGCAGGCGCTCTACCATCTGAATGATCCAAAGGTAAGATGAAAGAAGCTCCCATATTGAATCTATTTGATTAACAGTTCATCAGGAACCAAAGCTCTGGTACGGCATCGGGATCCTGTACGACCGCTATGGATCTCTCGAGCATGCCGAGGAGGCTTTCTCTCAGGTCATGCGCATGGAGCCCAACTTCGAGAAGGCGAATGAGATCTACTTCCGCCTGGGAATAATCTACAAGCAACAGCAGAAGTTCAATCAAAGTCTAGATGTAAGTTCGCTCCCGATCCAGCTTGCGTTTCATCGCCTAATCCCTTTCCAGTGTTTCAAATACATCGTCACGAACCCGCCCCGTCCGCTGACGGAAGAGGACATTTGGTTCCAGATCGGCCACGTCTACGAGCAGCAGAAAGAGGTGCGTTTTCGCCTAATGGTCTTCTACTATTATGCTAACGTCTCGCGCAGTTTGATGCTGCAAAGGCCGCTTATCGCCGGGTGTTAGAGCGTGACCCGAACCATGCGAAAGTGCTTCAGCAGCTAGGCTGGTTGCACCACCAGCAGAGCACCAATTACGCTAGTCAGGAACAGGCTATCGAGTACCTCGAGAAATCAGTGGCTTCCGGTAAGTCCTCTTGTCGTCCCGAGTCGGTCATGTGTGTCGGACTGATTGCTCTCTTCAGATCAAACGGATGCACAAAGCTGGTACCTGCTGGGACGCTGCTACATGTCACAGCAGAAATACCCGAAAGCCTACGAAGCCTACCAACAGGCAGTGTACCGTGATGGCAGGAACCCGACCTTCTGGTGCTCCATCGGAGTACTCTATTATCAGATCAATCAGTATCGCGATGCGCTCGACGCGTACTCCCGCGCCATACGACTCAATCCAAACATCTCCGAGGTCTGGTATGACCTTGGCACACTGGTGGGTTCCCCATGTCGACCCTGCCCCTCTTCTCTTTACAGCGCAGCTAACCATGGAACAGTACGAGTCCTGCAATAATCAGACTGCGGACGCGCTCGACGCGTACCAGCGCGCCGCAGATCTTGACCCTTCCAACGTCCACATTAAGGCTCGCCTTCAGCTGTTGCAGAACGGCCAAACATCAGCTGGCGTCCCCAACCAAGGCAGCGCACCAGTCCCACAAGACGTCCATCCCCAGGCATACCAGCCCGCTTCCATTCATGGGCCGGCGGCCCCTCAGTGGGGAGCTCCGCAACCCCAACAGCCTCCTCAAGGCCCCGCTCCGCCAGCATTAGGAGCTTCAGGGTGGGATCGTCCCTTAGCTCAAATCCGCGATCCGGGCCTGCCTCCCCAGCAGCTGAACCCTTATGACCAGCGGGAGGGCATCCGTCCTCCCGCGCAGCATGCTCCTCAGCGACCGCCGAGCCCAAGACAGGAGCCCATGAGGCCATACCAGGAACCATCCCGACCGCCCACTAATGGACCAGGCCCTACCGGTCCCACCGGTCCTCCTGGGCTTCCTGGACAAGGGCCAATGCGTCGCGGACTTTCGCCGTCTCCGAAGACTCACCATGTCGCTCCGAGCCCATATCACCCTCCTCCTCCACAGCTCACCCCTCAACCTTCTCAAGCCCAGCCGCAGCTCCCGCCTCATCAGCAACAACCGCAGCAGCCAAACCGCATATCCAACCCTAACTATGGTCCTCATGCCGGTGGTGTGCCTCCGCCTCCTCCACCACCTCCTACTGGGTTGAACGGCCCACCCGGACAAGGCCCGAGCCAAGGTCCGCTCCCGCCATATGGGCGTATGGGGAGCCCACCTCCTGAAGTTCGTCCAATCGTGGAGAACAGGGCGGGGACTCCTCGCAATGGATATCAAGGACCGTATCAGCACCACCCTGATCCTTCTTCTGCGGGTGGTATCGCTAGTGGCGCACCGCCTCCAGCTTCTGCTCTAGCGGCGGCGGAGGCAGCAGCGCGTGAACGTGAGGACCGCCCTCCGACCGCCCCGCCAAAGCGCCTTCGAGAATGGGAGGATAACGACCATCTTCCCAAGCCCCCGACGAATGACGAGAAGCGCCAGAAGTTGGAGGAGCCGCATAGCCGTCGCCCTTCTCCTCCACATCGTATGTCATCTCCACAAGTGCCTCGCCACAGCCCACAAGATGCGCCTGATCCTCGTCGTTTCAATGATGGGTACCACCCGTCGGAGGCTGCTCATCATCCTCCCTCGCTACCCCCGATGAATGCGGCGCAGCCGCCGTTGCCCCGCATGTCGGAGACTCCTAAGCAGGAGCGTCCTGAGCACCACGAGCCCGCGGCTCGTCACATGGACGTGGACGAAAACTACGACGATGAAGGCGAGGAGTCCAAAGCAAACGGGCCCAAGTCAGAACGCGAGAGCCCACGCAACCCAGCGACCAATGGCCTCTCTCATGCACCTACTCCTGTTGAGCAGAAGTCTTAGGCAGACCTGACCAATTTGAGCGCGAACCCAGATTTACGAGAAAACAAAGTGAGCTTAACATTCATTCCAGGCATACCAAAAGCGTACGATGGCATTTCAGGAAGGTGGAACGAGTCACGGATGGTTACCCCGTGTCCTCCCATCACCCCTTCTCCCGCCCCTTCGTTTGATGGCTTAGACAAGGGTGACTGTCTATAAAACGTCGGACACAAGATACACACCCTATAATTACCAAATCTCTGATATTACGGCATTCTTGGAGGGACCGGTATACACGAGCGGAGGGTACAGGTTCATAGTTACGGCGTGTTCAGGCGAAGATATCTATGGCGGGTTGCGGAATAGTTATTGGGAAAGATGATATCCGAGTTGGAGGTTGTTCCTTTCCTCATCCCTTCTTATGTACAGTGTGCATCCTCCATTAATCTTAGTTTTACGAGAAATAATGAGAATGATTCATCCTTAGAGCATTCACTTCCTACCTGATGATTCCCGGTGTAGTGAATGGGCTGGAACTCTTGCAACGCTTGATTCTGTCTGCTTGATATCGGAACCGCACGTAACAGAAAAGGTATTTTTAGTTTGTTTGCTAGATAAAGTGCTGATGGGCTCTATTTTCGTGTTAAGGTTGTTTACTCCTGGCCGGGGAATCGGAGCACCGGTCTTGTGGGGTCTGGCGCCGGCGCGCTCACGAGATCGCCCGCATCGCAGCTTGCATCGTGCATGTTGCGTCATTGGACATTCAAAACGATGACCAAGCTCCGACAACAATTGCTATTGCTACGTGCAACGCAGACACCGCGCTATACGCAACCCCTCGGCAGACCAAAAGCCACTGAAGTACTTCGGGCTCAGCAATCCTCGCTCCATAAAAGCTTTACGCCGTCGACCTGCGAAAAGCTACCAGCGCATCGACTCGCCCCGTCCCCCACGCTACCACCAACCTCTGCCTCCTCGAAGTTCCATACGCACGCAGCCAGAAAAATGTCCGACGCAGACTACGCCGCCTTCCTCGACAAGGCGAACCAGGATACCAGCGGTGGAGAGGCAACTACACAGAGCAAGAAGGTGGGCACGAAGAGTGTGAACACACAGGTGCCGAGCGCGCTGCAGAGCGTCGAGGAGTATTATACTAGCGATGCGGACGAGCCGTTCGAGCCGGTTGCGCTGAGCTACTCGGGGGATGGGATATCAGCTCGTAAGTTCGTCCCTCTCTTCGTTGGGAGTTGGGCCGGCTGGCGAAAGGGCGTTGAGGGCTTTACACGAGGGAGACCGATGGGCATAAGCTAACACTTTTGTGCAGAGCAGCTCAAAACTTTACTAGGCCACAACGCTGAGGTCGAAGAGATCGCCGTCAAGGAGTGGGATCCACAGGGGCAGTACGCAAAGGTGGTTGAGGCGGTTAAGAAGGTGGGCAGTGGGGAGGTAAAGGTGTTTAGGGTGCAGCATGGTGGTACACGGGCGGAGTATTATGTGGTCAGTCTAGATGAGAAGGCGGGGAGGGTAGTTGGTCTGAAGGCACTGAGTGTGGAGTCGTGATTGGGGGTTGAGGGACCTCAGGCTGGTGGTGACGAAGGCCGGATGGGAGGGCTCTGGCGTCTCGTGGGGATGCATCATCAGCCCCGGGGAGATACACGCTTTGGAATGCAAAAGGGCGTTTAAGGGTCAAAAGACCTTCAGAGTCTAGTTCACGGAGTCACAGCTTGGGCTACCAGCTCCGGGCTACGCCGTGGGAGCTCAGGGTTTTCCGGAGAATATGATATTGAGTCCACATGACCCTCCACCAAGTCTTTTCAATATTATCTCAGGCACGATATGGCTACGATGTTCTGGAGCCCTCGCATGTTCCAGAGACCTCGTCAACTTGGTTCAACTGTTTAGCCTGAGAGCTGAGGCGAGCACTCTGAAGGAGCGGACCCTGTGTGACGTGTCGAGCTTCGGAGAATACCTGGAACGCCGTCAGGGTCCATCGATAAACTGTCAGCAGCCGGAGTGATGATAGCGGATGGAGAGGCCACATGCCAGCCCAGTTGCCATGGCATCGAGCTGCGGCGTTGCGTCGTGATGTCATTGAACTATCCATCCGAAGCTCCAAGCCGAACGCGACCCAGCTCAGCTCAGTCCAGCTCTACAGAATCATCTGCAATTACTCTGACCCCATCTACCTGAAGTCTCTCAGCTTCATCTTTGCTAGACAAAGGCGAACCCCGACACTTGAAGCTCTGCCACAATCTGTGGCTCATGCTCATTCGCCCTTCGGCGGCTAAGCCGAGATTGTAAAATAGCTGAATCCACCAATGGCTTTCAAGCCTCGGCATTATCGAATCAAATCTCGGGCGTTTCTCCTGCGTCCGATTTTCTGTGGGACCCTGACAAGCCTGCCACGGGATACTCGCCAAACCGGTTTTCGTGCGCTGTTGATGGCAGATGATGATTTGCGTTCCTGGGAAGTTCTGAGACAGGCGATAAGATGGGCGGTAGGGTTTTGATTTGATTGGGGGCGGGCGGAATGCTGGGTGGGAATCACGAGTGCAGCGATGATGGCGAGGCTCAGGACCACCTACTGTGGTGTTGGAGAAGGGGATGGGGAAAGGTGATGGCGAATGCTCGAGGCGAAGGATCAAAGGCCGTCGCCGCTGGATAAGAGCTCCTTATCGTGATCGGACGGATCTCGTCACGAAGCTAAAAGGATCTCCAGGATGCGGCGTTGAGCCCTGGGGTGCCTGGCACTGGAATACGAGCGTTAGATCGCACTGCAACGACACATCGATGCACGAGCAGGAAGAGCGTTGAGGGCAATTATCGATGATGGGGGGAGGGGAAGGCAGTGCTGGATAGGGGATTATTATATGTGGTGCGCGACGCGTAACATGGAGAGAAGCATCGTCCAGGGACTTTCAGGAGGGCGGCCCAGGCTAGCTTAATTAAATGGTGTCTCCACAGATTGCTGAACGGGCGTAGACTCTAGAGGGACGGACTGAGGAGCGAGACGGCGGATTTTTATAGATATTCGCGATGCAAGGAGTGAGATACACAATATTGAAGAAGTCACTACGGAAGCAGACGTGGCGGCTGCATGGCGGTGGATGAGGCTGGCGGATGGCCCATCTGCAGCGAGGCGATATTGCCTTCTGGAATTGGTCAGGGGCAGCCGGCACAATGACCGCATGGTATAGCACGGCCAAGCATACAGCCAGGACGTGTTTCGAGCGGCCTCAACGGCCGTTGGCAGGCTGCTCTCGGCGGGCGATGGCATAAAACGGGTGTTGAAACCTGCTGCTCGCGCGATGACATCTTCGCCGCAACGCAACAGCTAGCGACGGCGAGTTTGGCCACGGATAATTTTAGCAGGGCCTCTTGCAGCATCCACCTGCGTAAGCCGTACCAGGGCCCGCCGCATTGCAGGCGCCCCCGTCGCGCTGATTGGGCGGGCGGCGGTTGAGCGTCGAGATCTCCCTGAAGGCTCTTTTCGGGTCCTGGGCGGTGGTCAGGGCAGGCACGCCCGCTTGTCGAGCGCGCCGTCGCACCGTCTCCCAGCCGCTTGCCACTGCCACCCGTAGCCAGCGGCTGTTGTGCCGCAATTCACTCGCTCTCTCTGTTCTGCACACTTCAAACACGCAGCCATCCCGCCTGCCGTCGTCTTCACCCCGTTCGCTGCCCTGTGCGCCTGCTCTGCCCTCCGCGTGGACGACAAGGTGCGCCAAGCGCCTGTGCAGCGCGTTCCTGGACACCCCCAATCTGGACAGAGCGCTCCGCCTCCCCTTTGCCGTCCACCCAGTTTCCTCTCCTCGCGACGTCTCTCTGCTCCTCCACACCAGCAGCGATACCGAGCAGCATTTGCAGCTGGCCCAGGGGACCGCCCAAGGAGAGGAATTCGGTCGAGCGACTGCCCCCGTTGCCCCGTCACCGCCCTGTGACCTCTGGAATTCAACGCTCCCATTGCGTGCCGCAGCCTACAGACAACACTCGCTACACCGTCCGCCTACCTGCCCCCGCCCTGGATCACTCCTAGCCTCGCCCGCTTAGCATACTCACCCTATACATTCGCTCACAATGTTGTCGCCGCAGTCGCCCAGGGGGGACGGCCCTCCGCACATACGGTTGAACTCTGGCACGCAAGACGCCTTCGCAAACCCGTCGCCTGCAGTCCGGCCAAGCACCTCCCGCCAGAACTCCTCACGCTCATTAACAGCGCCCGTCCGCCCGGGCACCGCGCCCGCGAGTCCTGGCCTTCGGTCCCCGCCTTCGGTGCCCTCGCTGTATCGCAACAACGCAGTCGCACAGGAGTCGGCAGAGCACTTGCTGCCGCCGAACAAGTCACGAGTACGCGGCTACCGGGACGAGTCGCCTCTGCGGTCGCCGTCTGCGCTGTCACGGCGGACAAGCTGGGGTTCAGAATCAGTGGGGAGCCGTGACTCCAAGATAGGTCCGTTTGCCTCCCCCTTCGACGACTCGAGAGCGCCGTCACGCGCGGGAAGCGACGAAGACCTCAACACGCAGACTGTCTCGGAGAAGTACAACATTCTGCCATCGGCCGGCCTGCTGCTGTTCCCCGAGGATGTGGAGAAGGACGACTGGTTACACAACCCCGATCCGAACGAGAAGGAGAAGCGGGAATGCGACATTTTCACAAGAAGAGGCATAGTCAATGTGGGCGCTCTGGTGCTCCTCACCTTAGGGATACTCGTATTGTTCATTGGCTATCCCGTACTGTTCGTACCCTCCCATCCCAAGATTTCGATATGGAATCGGACTGACCATTCCGCAGGACCTTCGTTCACGTCATTACTCAGCCTGAACAGACGCCCTGCACGAACAACCCGCTATGCATAGAAGGCAAGGAGAACGAGCCGCTGTTGAAGAACATACGTACAGGTCTCATTGATCCCGACACGCCTGACAGCGCTATGACTCGGAAATCGCACGACGGTACGAAGCAAGTCCTGGTATTCTCAGACGAATTCAATACCGAAGGGCGCACGTTCTACGATGGCGACGACCCTTTCTTCCAGGCCGTCGACATTTGGTACGGCGCTACGCAAGATTTAGAGGTGAGTTCAGAGACATGTGCGACGGCCGAATAGCCCTGACGCTTCACAGTGGTATGATCCAGACGCAGCATCTACCGGAAACGGAACGCTTAACCTCAAGTTTGACCTCTTCAAGAACCACGGTCTCAACTACCGATCAGGCATGGTCCAGTCGTGGAACAAGATGTGTTACAAGGGCGGCCATCTGGAGGCTAGTATTTCGCTTGCTGGCAGCGGCGAGGTGTCTGGTTTCTGGCCTGGTTTCTGGACCATGGGCAATCTTGCTCGTCCTGGTTATCTCGGATCCACCGAAGGGCTATGGCCTTACAGCTACCATAACGAGTGCGATGTTGGAATCACTCCAAATCAAAGCTCGACCGATGGCATCAGCTACCTGCCTGGAATGCGATTACCTGCATGTACATGCAAAGGCGAAGACCACCCCAGCCCCGGCAAGTCGCGCAGTGCACCCGAAATCGATGCCTTGGAAGGCTCCGTCATCTACCTGGGTCCGGGGCAAACAAATCCCGTCGGCTCCGTCTCTCAATCCTTCCAAGTGGCTCCTTTCGACATCTGGTATCAGCCAGACTACGGTAAGTGCTCCAACCTCCCACATACATGATTGCGCTGATCATAGCCAGATTTCGTCGAGCTTTATGACCAGCGAATCACCGAAATGAACGCTTACAAGGGTGGCCCCTTCCAGCAAGCCTTCTCAGGGCTGTCAAATCTGAATAACGACTGGTACGATGGCAAAGCATACCAGAAATATGCATTCGAATACAAGACGGGCGATGATGGGTTCATCACTTGGTATGTCGGCGACGCACCCACATGGACCATGTACGCCGATTCCATCGGACCGAACGGAAACATTGGCAAGCGCGTGATTCCCGAGGAGCCTATGGCTGTCATCGCCAATTTGGGCATGTCGAACAGCTTCGCCGCTATCAATCTTGAGGAGATCGCCAAGCAGCTACCAGCTACTATGCGAGTCGACTATATCCGCATCTATCAGGATGAAGGCAGCGAGCAGATCACCTGCGATCCTGAGGGTTATCCTACCACCGAGTACATCAGGAAACATCCTGAGCCATACAACAACCCCAATTTGACAGATTGGTATGTCAAATTCGTGGCAGTCCTAGACACTCAAGTTGCTAACTACTCGATAGGAAAGGAACCGGTTTCGATTGGCCGAAGAACACGTTCATGGATGGCTGTAGTTGAGCGTCAACTCGCCCGCCATGCAACATTTCTTCACTCTCCTGTTTATCGCACGATCACCGGATTTCGATACCCTATGTCTACCTAATGTGGCCACGGCGACGACGTTACCAAAAATGGACTACCGCAAAAGCACCTAATCATAGACGTTTCTTTCCCTCAGCTGGAATCAACTCGAGCCATATCGCGTTCACGAACGCGAATTTTGAAAGCATTGTACGTTGGAATGCATCTGCATCGGAGTCGGCGGACGGAGTTACTCGGCGTTTTATATACGACTCTATTTAATCCCCAATGTTCTTCTGGCAACCTGCCTACGCCGCATGGGACCGTTCTGGACACCGCTCCTATCCGGACATGAGAATCGTTGCTCAGTCGGTTCCTTCCAGTAACGGCTTTCCAGCGTTTCTCATTTACACTGGGTTGGCTATCTTTGCCGCTGACCGGTCTTCTACCTATCGCGATACTATTTACGGCGCCGATTGTATATCACGGCCTTCTATGCATCGCTGTATAAATCCGACAACATCTGTGGGCTTCTCGGCTTCTTCTTGGGTTGGACTGGCGCTGACCTTGACCCTTTTTACTAATAGCTTATTTTCGTCGGGCCTCTCTATGCCCCGCTCTTTTCTGTCGTTTCAGTCAAGCACTTCTAGAGCCTTTTCGCACGTCTCGTCTTTCCTGCAACAACCCTCTCCCTTTTGGTCAATTGGCGGTTCGTCCCTTTTGTGCGTCTTTTGGCGCATGTTCATGGAGCTCCTCCAGCAAAGAGTTTTGGGATCGGTTCGAACGGAACGCATGGAATCAAGTATTCGGAGGTTTGTCTCTGATGTTGTCTTTTGGTGTTTTGGTAATGCTTAGGAGGGGAGGAGGCGTGGGGAGGATCAGGGCCGATGGGGATGAAGAGGGGCCCATCAAGCAATGGGGAGAAGAAAGTGGAAGTATGGATGATATCCAAATATTGAAAACTGTTCAAAAAGCAGCTGTGTTCCCTTTCGCATGTGAGACTATTCTAGCAATCGCCAATCCGAAGCTAGAGGACTACGTCGAACTTAGCAAAGTGAGGTTTCCGCGGAACAGGACATGCTCGAGCAAAAACCGAACGTCGTGTTGTGGACCGGCCCGCAGCTTGAGCCTTGTGAGCCCAGAGACGAGAACGAGATGAGATCTTAGCCGGGCGATCGATGCCGTCTCTCGCGTTAAGTAAAAAGTAGGCAGTAAGGCCCAAGCGCCAAAACTATAGAAAATAGAAGAGAAATCGTATATTAGCGTAGTTTTCGACTTTAGAGCATTCTACAACATTTATTTTAGTAATAGAAGATCGTAAATAGCTGTAGAATAGCTGTAGAATAGCTATACTAGTTATCTAAAGTCGCGCAGAGTCGTGAATTGGGTGTGGCGTTATTGCCCACTTTCAACTTTACGCGAGAGGCCGTGTCACCAAGAATGCCTAAAGAGGGAATCGCCAAGAGATTAGATGTGGATTGGCAATATCTCGTTCCTCGCACCTCGGAAGGGCTTGTTTTGGGAACCTTGCACGCTGATAGACGGCTGTACCGTACATCCAATCTCTTCTAGCGGTATTTAGGTATATGAGGGTTTCGGAGTGCGAGAGTTGCGTGGAGAGCCGGGCGGCAGCGGTAGTGGACGCTACAGCGTTTGAGAGCGCGGTGCGAGGTGCGAGAGCGGGGGAGAGGTATAAAGTATGAGGAAAGGTAGGTTAGGAAGAGGTTTTAAATGACTTTTACCCTACAAACGTCTATTTTTGAACTTCTTCTCTTCGTCTTCCTATCTTGGATATATTGTTTCGTCACGCTATGGCTCCGTTGACGATGCTTCATGCTGCACTTTATATCCCTTATACTCTTCTTCGCATACCCTTTTGTTCGCTCGTCTATCTTCTTCCTTTGTTTCGTCAACATCGGAAATGGACTTGGCAGCAGGCGATGCGTGTTCGGCTTTTCAGGAGTTTTATCTGTGTGGTTGGTTTGATGCGGCTCGCTCCGCCGATTAGTATGCAGCCCGGGAAGGAAGGGCAGAGATTCGTGTTCATGCAGCCGGCGGAGGAAGAGATGTATGTGGGCATCTTGAGGTGCGATAAAGTATCAAGTCGGTTGGCGTAGGTGGGACGTGGTATCCCAACCTGCCGCGAGAGGCTTCGGCTTCCGAAGACACAGCTGCGATAATTACCGCCGCATCTACTACGAAGCCGGCCAAGGAAACTAAGCAAGAGAAACGAAAAGAAATGGGAGACATAGTCCTACACTTCCACGGCGGCGGCTACACGCTCGGCGACGACCGACCCGCCGACTGCGGCTTCGCAGCCTCCACAATCCTCGAGCACACGCCCGCATCCGTCACCCACGTCTTCTGCTCGCAGTACCGCCTCTCCAGCACGCCGGGCAACAGGTTCCCAGCAGCCTTCCAAGACGCGCTGGCGTCGTACCTTTATCTCCTGCGCGGGCTCGACATACCCGCTAACCGTGTAGTGTTGAGCGGCGACTCGGCCGGTGGACATATGGTCATACAGCTCCTGCGCTATCTGCACGAGTTTGGGCTAGAGCTGGGCGTTGAGCCCCCGAGAGCAGCCTGGTTATGGAGTCCTTGGTGCGATGCTGCGACCCCGATCCGCGATCCTACGGTCGTGTATCGCATACCGCAGTATCCCACCGATTTCTTGCCTTCTCACCATCTCGTCGAGTGGCTTGCTGCTTTGTACACACCGCATCCTTGTACAAATGTAGCTGTTGACGATCCTTATGTGAGTCCGCTGGGGAACCCGTTCAGGCTGGTGTGTCCAGTGTGGGCGATGATTGGCGGGTTGGAGTTGAATGTGGGGGAGGTGACAAAGTGGTGTGAGGAGATGAGGGGGGTGGAGGGGGATAGTGGGATGGTGGAGTTATGGGTGGAGGAGAATGCAGTGCATGATGTGATTAAGTGTGGAGGGATTTTGGGGTTTGAGGAGAGTGTAGAGAGGGGGGTGGAGAGGGCGAGGGGGTTTACTTGGGGAGTTTAGATGGATGGATTGCCACGCATGAGGGGTTGTACTCTGAGCAAGACTTTGCGTGAGGTTGGAGGGGAGAGGGCACTTAGGCGCGGTTTTACTTATGCCGACTGATCTAGGACGGGAGTTTTTCTGCTCATGCATTGCTTTGTGGGCGGCTATTTGAACTCTATCTCTCCTGATGCTGTCTTCTCTTCGACCACGCGCTCTGAAGACCTCCGTGCTTCTCGACATGGAGCAAATCTCACGAAATTACGGTTAGCTTCGGAAACCAAAACCTAGCCTTCATGTGTCCATTCTTTCCGACCCTGGCGGATATAGAGATCGATAGTACACCAGCGTGCGGATGCTTCCCGCATCTCCAATTTGTTCAGCAATTCGCCGCCAGGTTCCACCCAACAGCAAACTACGTATGGAATGTCGTAGCGTCAAGTTGAAGGTGCGTAAGTCACAACTACCTTCCATTGCGTTTTACAGGTCCGTCTGCTGATTCCCAACGATGTTTCCATCCGACAATGTGACCTTCCACAAGCACGCACCTGTTGAATGAAAGGAAATTGGAGGTATTTAAAGCCTCGTCCTCTCCTAGAATTGAGCGTATCACACGTAGTCGGCTCTCGCCATGGCACTCCGTCTACCAGTCGACCAAGCTATTCTTACGCAGAGCCCTCTTAGACCCCAGAACTACATCTATCACCTCCAACAGCTCGGTCCCAATCCAGGCGACGCGAAAAGAAGCGGCCCGTACTACCCCGAATCGCAACTCCGAGCAGCATGCGAACATATCCTCAGGCTTCGATACGCACACCTTCCCCAAAACGTGATCCGCAACTTCATCACGAACCAGACTCTTAACGACGTAGCCGAGCCAGAGAATAAGTTGGGAGAGCCGTCTAACAGCAGCATATCGTACGAGATATTCATGGAGGCCAACTTCGACGTCGCAGATGCGATACGCAAACTGGCACCGGATGAGAAGCTGACGTTGTGGCTTGTATGGTACAAACATGCGCAAGCGCCTTACGAGAAATTCGAGAAGGGACTTCCGCGGTTATTTGAGGTGTTTGGGCAAGCTGATAACACGGTGTCTGATAGTGTGTACCTCGACGAGGAGAAGGCGCATGCGGCTGCGCGTGAGCTGCTGCAGGGTTCTAGACACATTTGACGCGGTGGAGGCGCAAATAGTGGAAGGCGGGTTCCTCTGGGCCGTGGTTGGAAGGGCAAAGGAATACATGGGCTATGTGGGAGTCCAGCCGCAGGCGTGGCCTTGGATGGTGTAGGAGTCATGATCACATGCCCGCCATGACCTAGACGAGAGAGAAGGAGCTTGGAGGTATTCACGTTTGCGCTTGCCACTGAAGTCTGCTGATGGCAAGATTAACTATTGAAGCATATCAGCACACCTTTTCATCACTCGATGGAAGACGTTGCCATATAACTTTGATCCGGACTGACTTCAATAGCTTCAGAAAGGCCATCTCCCGTGGACTCACGTTCCATTCCCGAGGCGCAGACCTCACCAAAAGGGGATAAGAAGCTCGAAGTTTGCGTCTTCTGCATTAGATCCTTCGCCTTGATCCCAAGAATGCGCTAAAAGTGCTCCTTCCCCTACATCTCTGGGATGACCGGCCCCTTGAAACCGTGGTAGCGTATGCTAGACGCGGATGGGGACGTTCATCAGTGCTGACATACAAGGGACTTTTACCCTAGAAATTAGTCCGCAACGTCCAAGAGTTGAAGGACGCTAGGAAGACGTGTTCATCTTTTTGAGGTGACGAACGAGGATATCGATGTGCGACTACCGTGTGCCATCAAGATCGAGGATAATTTCCCCCCTCGAGTTGCTCAGGAGCCTTACAAATATCCACGGAGTCCGTCTCAGACTCGAAATCTGTATCTGGTGCGCACTGCAAAGCACTGGAACCGTATCCTACGTTCAACAAAGATCTTGAAACCCTGTTCGGCCGTCCCAATGACCAGGGAGTGGACTCTACGCATCTTAAGGAGTAGAGTGCGGAACTAAGGGCCAATGAAGTGGTAAAGAGTCAGATACGTGGGCGGAGAAAGCGTCCTCACGGTGGGGAGCCGGAGCGGATTGGGAGGGAGAATAACGAGTTGACGACGGGATGACTTCTTCGATAGCGGACTTGTCCAAAGGCTCGCTAAGAGAACGGAGGAGCTGGAGAGAGAACAGTGCATGAGCGTGGTTATGAAATAGTGGACTGGGATAGGTATCAGGGGTCATCGCACGTGATCTCGCGTTTTCGTTTCGAGTGCCTCGCCCAGGTCTCCAAGACAACGGTTGCTTCACGCATCTTCATGATTCCCGACGCTGTTAAGAATTTCCCCCATCTTCCATTCTTGATCTACGCTCTTTAGCCATCCGGCTACTTATTAGACTCCGGCAAAGCCTGCGTACAATCGTCCGCCCACCCCTCCTCCTGGCTTCCTTCGACGCGTGCTTCTGGTCGGGTAGACTTGGGGAGTGTCTGGTTTCCGTATCAACCCCTTTGCAGGCTGAAACTGCTCTCTACGCCAATTCTTTTGCTTTGAGATTTACCATCTTCACCGTCCAGTTGCTGTTGGCCTAGGTATTCAGCGTCTCATTCACCTACTCGTTCACCTCCTTGTCCATCCTCTTGTCCATCCTCTTGTCCTTGATCAGCTGAGCCTCCCCACACACGCTTACCAAAGTCTAAACACCCCTTGTTCCTCGCCTCTCAATCGCCAGCCATCTGTAACTACTGCGCCGTGAGTCCCTCAGCATCAATACATCAAAGCACCGCTGACGAAGGTGAAACAATAGATATCCATCAACAGCTCTAACAACGTTATCGCCCTACCTCCCGCCATGACTAACCCTGATTCCTGCGCCTGGTGCCAACGCTCCCCCGCCAAAGTCGGGCACGCCCTCCAAAAATGCGGCCGCTGCAAAATGCTATACTACTGCCAGAAAGTGTGCCAGGAGGCCGACTGGAAGCACCACAAAGAGGAATGCCGGATCATCTCGCAAACGGGCACCATACCTCCGAACGCATTCATGCGGGCTCTGATCACGTCTCTCAAGCCGGCGCTGGTCGACGAAGTCAACGCCAGCAGCGTAGACACGATCACCTACCTCAAGACATCTATCACAAAGCTTCAAGATATTTCGATCTCGGGGCCATTCTATCCCCTCGACGCCATCGTGGAGCAGATCAAGGGCCGTCTCACTGAAGAAGTCTGCTTCACGGGACTGGCGAACTTCGAGAAAGACCTTGGTACCTCGGGTATTGCGTCTCTTCAGGAGATCAAGGTTGCTTTGCCAGAGGGCCTACATATGACCATTGAGGTCTGTCGCATGAAGAATCCCGAGGTGGCTGCCTTTCTACGCCGTTCTCCGCCTAACGCGCCACGACCTGTCTACACGGTTTGTGCGCATATCCCCGATCCTACGCTGCCCGATTTGTCTCCCCAACATTGGGGGGGAAGCTTCATGCCTCTCTTTGATGCTGAAGTTCTGGGCACGTTTCTCGAGAAGAAGGCTGCAAACGAGTGCGGTCGCGAGGTGGTGAAGAAGTGGAAGGAATCAGAGCCTGGGCGGAAAGGCGTATATACCATTGGTCAGGATGGTATGATGGCAGGCCGTCTGATTGTTCCGGACGGTCGCACCTACCAGATTGTATCTGTCAGAATGGATGATGGGCGCAAGAAGTATAGTGACGGGAGGACCGGGTGCTGAAGTTGCAGGGCTGGGTTCCTCATGGATGGGTAGTTGAGTCCGGTCAGGTGTTGATGCGAAGTAACGGAAATCTATGATGGTATCGAGGAGTAACAGACTTCGCTTATACGCGCGTGGAGGCCATTGGAGATGAGAGAAAAAAAAATTCAGCAGGTTGCTTTGCTCAGATCTATGCGTCAAATTCGAATGTCATTGGCCACGCACTTAAACTCATCGACTGTAATGTGCTATCTCTTAATTTCCCCGAGTGACCCTTCAACGTTCCATTGCAATATCGGGGTGCGTACGTGTACTCTAGCCTTCCTTTTTCACACGTGTGATTCGCCTTTCCTCAGTGTCGAAGTGGTTCCATTCTCCATTTCCATCTTTCCAGTCTTCGTTAGATGCCTCGCCAGGCCTTCCTCCCCTTCCTCATGCACCGCATGACCATGGCCAATCTTCTTCAAACTATCCCTCATCAAGAATTCATAGTACGCTGTAGCGAAAAACGTGGCTGGGACGTTGACCAGGATTGCGATCCACGAGTAATTCTTGTATGAGAAGGCTTCGCCGCCGAACCAAATTGCGGCAACTATCCGCGTACCGAGGTCACGAGCCAAATTCGTCGAGATCGAGATATCCGCGAAACCCCAGACCATATTAGCATATGCAAGACCGATCACGAATGGCGCGGAGTATGGAGATACGAAGGGGTTGGCTGGATCTAGAGAAGCCCAAATGACGATGCCCTGGATACCTGTCAGCTCCTTGCTTGTTAACGAAGTGAAAAGCGATTCTACTTACGATGAAGCTATCGACAAACCACTCGATCAAGAACAGATACCCAAGGTTATTCTGCGTTTCTCCTGGAAAGGTGCATAATATACTAGCTGGTCCGCCGTTATAGACCGTCCCTTTTCCTGCCGCAATCGATTCTGCCGTAAACACCGATATTTGCTCATGGTACTGGCCCATAAGCACTAGACCAGCGACAAAGGCCCCAAAGACTTGCGCGAAGATATAGTAAGGGACCTTCTTCCATGGAAAACCTTGCCAGTACGCAAAGCATAGGGTGATAGCAGGGTTGAAGTGGCCTCCAGATGTGGAAGCGCAGGTAATGATCGCAAACGCGATTCCAATGGCGTAGGCCCAGCCGATCTGGAACAAAGATCCGAATTGAGGTTCCGTTCCGTTAAGGAAGAATGCCGCCGTCGAGGCAATCCCGGGATACACTATAGAGGCGCAGACTTGTCAGTATGGGAGCGTAGAGGATACTAGAGGACCTACGGAGACCACCTGGTTATGCTGAGGCCATGTATACCCTCGCGAGTATCGGTATGTGATAGTGCACCGGACACGAATTCCAAGGATAGCCAGGAGTTTGCACGTACCATAGAAGAAGACTCCCGTAGCTTCCGCCATCATCTCTCGCAGCCATCGTGGCCTTCGATGTTCGAAATCGAGCTTACGCTGCGAGACCGGCTTGGGTTCGACAACCTTCCGGGTAACGTGCCTCTGAACGGCGTCCGTGGCTCCAATTTCCAGCTCATGCGTGGCTAGACGCTCGAGATGTTCGTTACCAGACATTGTGGGCAGTGGATGTCTGCCGATAGACCGGAGAACGAGGGGATGAGTGTCGAAAGTGATTCGAACGCACTTGGGACTTCAAGTACTACGTGGGTATTGCGTAGCCTCTCTCTAATGACCGCAGCATCATACCAGTGGCGCCCATTGAACCTCGGAGCTTTAGATGGCCCCGGATTTATCGATTTCTCCGGGGGTTTACGTCCGCGGGCCTAGCCGTACGTTACAGGTTCTTGAAGTGCGCTCCTTTCTCCCAGGTGGGGAAAGGCGCTCCGGGGCGGGAAGATGAGGCATCGGAAAGCAGGGACGGTATCTGTCACCTTCCAATCCGGATGAAGGACGGTCTCGTCTAATCTCCAGCCTCGGTAAGCCGCGAGACGTACACTTGGGGGCTTCCTTCAAGGAGAGCGATCGCCAAGGCATGGCAAGATCTTGATTGCTGTCCTCAAAGCTTGAATCGACGAATGAACTTTTCATCAATAGTTCATCCCAGTTATCTGCGCATAGTTCCACGCTCTCTTCAGCACCTCTAGGAACCTGGCAGTCGGTAGCCATCAACCATCTGCCGGCAACGGCTACGCTCTAATCAAAGAGAAACCCCGCTGTTGCATCTCGATAGCCCGCCGTTTCATCCGGAAGGGACCTCGGGAGAGAAGCTGACGGTACGTGCAGAGGCAAGACGGATGTTCTCGATAGGAGGAAAGTGATGCATCTTGGTCCCACCCGCAACCCCGCATTACCCCGTGGGAAGCCATTCGATGGGTGGAGCATACGCCCCAATGGGATGGCCAATAGCATCCCAGCCTGGAGCAGATAGATGACGACGTGGGAACGATGCCTCGGCACGGCGCAGGAACGCAAAGAAACGTAGCCCGATTTCGGACGGTCTAACAATGCTTCTAAAAATTGCTCCGGAGGTGGGAACGCTTGGAGATGGGCGCGGGACGGTGATCGCTGCTCTCCAAAGGGTGCGTGCGGTGGAGCATACTGTAGCAGCCCCTCGTCGATGGCGCTTGAGGTGTCGTGATTGTAGCGTTATGGTCCGTGCGTTATCACGGTGACGTAGCGGCATCACCTTGTGCTCTATCAGCCTGGGGGAGGAATTACCTATCGATACCTAAGACTGATTCAGCGACAGTTTCTTTCGAAGGTGCCGCTGACTGCTCCAAGGCTGCCCTGGATCCACTCAATAGGTCCTCCGAAGGATGGACGGAATCCGTGAATACAGCTCCGTCTGCAAGGATGAGTTTGGCGTTAAAATATGTGCTGCTGAAGAGAGAAGATATCGCACAAGAGAAGATGGAGGATTAGCCTCATTGAAGGTAAACTCATGTGTCATGAGCTACAGGCTGGTCATTTATAACACCGTCTTCTGTCAATACTAATCAGGCATGCCGAGGGCCTCGGATGCCGTGGTTTTGTCAGCTGAACGAATCGAACTCACTATATTGGGCAAGAATGGATACCTGGCGTGAACAGCGGACAGGGGCGGTCGAAAAAAGGTGGACACTGATGAAGCTCCAGTATGCGCGAGGAGGGATTTGAAGGAGAAAGGGACGATCGGACGCAAGCACGGTTTAGCCAAGCTTCCATATTGCCCCTTTCCCACCACTCTCCGTAACCTGGTCAGAGAGATACCCTACTCTCCCTCTTACTAAAAAGTCCTCAGAAAACCATAAGAAAGCTCAGCCAGAAGGCCTTCATCCGGGCTTCACTGCTCCTCCTTCACCCTATGCTCCTCCGGCGTATCGCCCTGATACTTCCACCCCGCCTTCCTAAACGCCTCCAAATCCTCCAACCTCCCAATGACCCCACTCAACAGCGGCCACTGCCCCAAGTCCACCACCCCATAAAACCTCGCCTGCTGGACCTGCGGCACGAGACACACATCCGCAAGTGTAACCTCATCCCCAGCAGAATACTTCTTCCCCTTCGAATACCGCTCTAGCATCTTCTCATACGCCGTAAACCCTTCATTGAAGATAGTCCTTGCAAAAGACATTTGGTCATCGCGCGAGTTCCGAATACCGCGCACACGCTGCGCGATCCGCGCATTGGTAGGCGGGAAGATGTCGCTCGTGATGATGTACATGAGCTCTCGCACTCTTGCTCTTGCTTCTGGCTGCGAGGGAGGGGGGAGGAGAGGGCTGCTGTCGGGGAAGACTTCTTCGAAGTACTCCAGGATAGCGACGGACTGCGTGATGCTGAATTTGGAGGGTTCGCCTCTGGCGCCGTTGGAGGTTTCGACTACAAGGGTAGGTATAGATGCGCTTGGATTCAGCTCGCGATAGTCTTCGGTCTCGTGCTCGTCGCTTTGCATATTGACATAGTGGGAGATGACCGGAATGCGTTTGAGGTTCGTTGCGATCCGGATACGGGCTGCGCAGCTGGAGCAGTAGAAGGTGTAGAGGTGGTAGGTCGTCGTCGAGGCGGGCGAATCAGAAAGCATGGTTGCCCAATGTCGTTTAACTTGAGGAAAGGGATAAGAGGTTTGTTAGTAGCACTAACGTAGACTTTTGAAAGGAATATATGTCAAAAGTGGCTGCCTAAATCTCAAGGAACTCCGCGTCAACACGTGATGTAAGCCTGAATGCAGCGAGAATCCTTTGACTCATCCTAGAATCTAGGACGCGTGTATTAGCAAAACTCATACTGAGGGATTCAGTATCTTGTTCAGTATCAATTGACTGAGAAAGAGAAAGTCGCTTGGATTGGAAGTCCATCGAGGATGTTCTTGGCTTCGTGACAGAGGTAACTCGTTAGAAATTCATAATTTGTTGAAATGCTTTGCCGTCACTTTAAACGAAGAGAATGGAATCTATTGTGATCGTTGAACGTGCTTGAAATCATTTTGCTAGCGAGAAGCCCTGGACTCCCGCCGCGAAGCGAGGCTACATCTAAACGTCATCCTGGCTATCGATTGACAAGAACTCCATGTAGGGCCATGTGCACATTTCTTTGGCTCCCGCTTGTTAAGCTACATTACCGCCGAGTACCCGAGGCACATCCGAGCCTGTCACCATCAATGCTTTTGTGGATGCGAGCTTGCCAAGTGAGGAAGAGGCGTGAACGTTTCGAGGCTGTGGACTGTTCATCATGGCGGTAGTAAACACATTTCATTGCGTGTTCTAGATGGAGTTTTGTGGGCACCTTGGCCAATGGTCTGTGAAAAGTACAAATAAACCGATACTCCAGCACGCCATGAGCCAGGTCTTTAGATTTCGAATTAATCCCTCCTCTACCCTAGACCTTGCATTCGCAACTGCTCGTCACTATTCCGCACCCCCTCGCACCTAAATGTGCTCTCGATAACTATGCTCTCTTTCCAGATCCTCGCCCTCGCGCTCTGCGCCTCTTTTGTCTCTGCGCAAGAAGGTATCATCGGCTGCCGCGTCCTCCGCAGCCGAGTCAGTCCTGTCGTCGATCCTTTCTGCAAGCTCAGCGTCTGCAGCGACCAGGGCTTCGGGTACGATGTCGGTTTCTAATACTGGATCTGCATCGCCAGCGGCTAGCACGGGGGCGGCGCCTCACTGTGGTATGTATACGTGTGGTGTCTGGAGTGTTCGAAAGGAAGAAAAGCTAATGGGAGTGCTAGATGCGGAATATGCGGCGATGCTAGGATTGGGTGCTGCTGCTGTGCTGAACGGCTTCGTGTAGGCGGAGATCGTCTAACCAGCCCTCGAGGAATGAAGGAAGTCTCTCTTGTATCAGTACTGTCAAAGCAGCTAGACTTGCTCCTCTCCAACTCCAATCCTCCCAACCCTGACTTCGCGATGACGTTCGCGCGACACGGTACGCGTGCGAAAACCCCATCATCCATACGTACTCTGCTTGGAGCGATAGGCCTTAGGCTGGTTTGAAGGGAATATTCGAGACAAGGCAATGCCCACTGCGCTCATCCAAGACGCAAGCTCCGCTTCATCCAGCTGCCTTGTCCAGCAAAAGCATTAGTAGGAAGCCAATTCGGTGGGGAATGCGTGATGATCTGGTCGAGATGATCAGGCTTTCTTCCTCGAAGAGGATGCTCTGCCAGTCCAACACGTCTGAAAAGCCCCGGCTCGGTTTCTTTGACCAGAAGAGAGACGACCTCAATGTCTCCATGGGAAATGTTATCAAAGATCCCCAAGTATATAGCGTTGAAGGTCTCCCCTTCACTGATCTCGTTGTCGCAATCGAGCACTATCCGCGTATGGCTGCGGCGTTGCCGACGGGCTTTGGGAGATTCCATCTGGGCAATGGTGATGTAACTGGTGATACATATCCGGGGCAAGAAGTGGCTGTAATCGTCCTGGTAGGTGGCACAATCAGATATGTCTAAGTCACCTTGAGCGCGATGAGTCGCTCTGATGACCATGTCATCATAATGTTGAAACCTGTGACCCCTTAACGGAAACTCAACCTTGCTTTTCAAAGACGCCCAGGTCCACGATGGCCAATTCCCCGTGCGGCGTTGGACACGGCTTGCAGTACTTCGCCAGATCAAGCCGAATGCAAACGAAGCGTCGATGGGTATCTTTCCCAGCTGGTCTTCGGGAAAGTTTGGAATGCCCCAGAAATGATGCACCAGTCCGAAGGCCTTGAATGCGTTGAAGACACCGGTGAAAGCATTCAGCGCGTCTGAGTCGTAAGAGAGCTTTCTTTGAGAGTACTCTTCGATTCGATGATAAATGTCCAATGCTTCGCCCCCAACCCCGCGGGATGGAAATGGGAGCAACCAGCGGTAGGGTTCTTCGTTCTGCTTGTATGGATTGATCTCTTGCACAGAGGTCAAAGAGACACCCCCATAGCACTGGAAGAAAGTCAAGGATTCCGTGAAAACGAGTCGCCGACAGGAGAACAGCATTTCTTGGAATGTCCACCCTCGCTTTGACCAATCCGAACGTGCTATTTCACCCCTGAGGGGGTATGTCCACTCCATCATCTGCTGGCCGAGTTTTGCTGTGCGTTGTGATAATGGCCTAGAAACGCCTGGGAGACCGTATGTGGGATCAGAACCCGCAGCCGCAATGATCGTGACTTCTGCACCCTGATACACCTCGTCCATATTGTTAATGAGATGGTGCAATTCTTCGGGATCGTCTTGATTGATGCAATATCTGGATGGACTGGTTAGATCAATCGAGTTTCAATCAATGAGATCATACCTGTCAACCCATAAATATGGTATGCGCAGCCGCTGAGCTACCAGAAGGGCGTCCAATATAGTCTGTGGCAGAGTGTCGGTCGGTGATCCCTCTATTGCGCTTTCTGTGCTCTTTCCACCCCAGACATAGCTTAATGCTACGTAAGAGGCGCCGTGTCCGATGGAGCATAGACGTCTCTCCCGACAATCGATGACTCTCAGTTTCTCCAGCCCCCATTCGCTGACGCGGCCACAACTCTTTTGGTGATGAGGATTTCGATGGCAGGACCTAATCCATTGCCTCATTGTAGCGAATTGAGGACTCGAATAGGGTAAGGGGTCGTCTGTCTGTTGGGAATAGTCTCTGATTGGTGCTAGCAAAATCTCCTCGCTCAATCCGTCGGATGAGACGTATACCCTACCAGTGGGGTCACGGTAGCAGGAAAGGTAAATGTCCTCTTCACCGAGCCTCAGGCCTTCTGACATGGACACGAGTATGGCGCAAAAATCGCAAGAGTGCTGATGGGTCTCCACGGTCCTTCCAATTGGTCCCATTTTCGTCCGGGAATTAGAGCGTGCCCTCAAAAATTGTCGACAGCGAGCGCAAAGTAGATTCTCGGGTGTGGGAGGGGAACGTACCCTTTCCCAGAACATTGACAACTTCTGCGGCATTGTGGACCGGGCGATGGCAGGAGAGATCCGCAATTCTAAGGAATTGTACGATCCCGAAGACGGATAAAAATGCGAGGAAAGAGTCCTACGTGTCGACGAAAGTTGCTGCCTTTCATCTCGAGTTCAAATCAGCCGCATATCAGGGGCTGGGCGGTTCCGTTGACATGCTCAGCCTCGGCACCGCCTCCGCCGAAGGATCGTGGTGGGCGGGCCATCATGAACGATTCGATCGTAGAGTACAAGGACGAGACGAAATGCGGCTAGAGTTTCAATGCAAAGTCGCGGGTTGTGTGTAAGAGTGAAGGACTACTGCAGCACAGGTGGTGATTCAACCTTCCTATTTAGGCAACTTCGATAAAACCGTCGAAGGTAGTACAATAGTGGACAAAAATGCTCCACTTTCACCTTCACCCTACTCTAACACTGCCATTCACCCCCTAATTAATTTGGAGACAGTTCACATTCAAATACGCGCCGTCTAATGATGTGCTGCCACTATCATAGTGCAGGCACGTCCTGGCGATGGCGAAAAGCTGTGGTCATGTCTCAGGTGGGATGGATGACAGCTCGAAAAAAGGCGAATAGAAGGTGCGTGCCTTACATCCTTCATCTCAGTGCGCACCACTCTACACCGCACCAGAAGACATCGAATGAGCGGAGTAATAGCGTGTGTATTCGTCCTATGCACTTCCTTGTGGGAATGGATATCTTCTGATGCGGTCCGCATACTCTACCGTCGCCGCTTCTACGACTCGCTTTCTACCCCTCCTCTCTCACCCAAATAGCAGGCTGTCCTCTTCCTAGTAGTTCAGCTTCGTAACGATCCGTGCGATGGACGAATTGCGCAAGGACCGGAGGATAGACAGGGCGAAGTCTGTCTCACAATGTCAGCCTCGGAGTCGACGGAGAGCATTGTATGAAGCTGCCATGCCTGCGCGATCCACTTCACTCCACTGCAGAATCACTTCAAGCGCGTCCGGCGCCATCGCTCGCTCAGAAGTGCAACCTGCAGTACTCCCATACGTGCATTAGCAATCATGGCTGCCAATGAATCTCATGCTCATCCGTTATCCCCGTTCCCATGCCCGCCTTCATGATGGCTGCTATGCTCGTGATGATGCCCATTCAAATGGAGAATCTTCTTCACGCTCTCCATGCCTTTCTGGATATGCGGATGATGCGCCAAGAACTGCATATTCTCATGCTCCATTTTCACATTCGCAATCGCTGCGCGTTTCTTGCCCGCGAGCGGATCCAACGGCGCGGCCTTGGGAGGCCACTCACCGTTTTCTTGCCAGCCTTGTACGAGTGCCCGCGTCATGTCTGCGAGGTTTATGGGGACGGAGGGCGTGCGCGAGGACATGACGATCTTGTTGAAAATGTCCGAGTACGCTTTGGGTGTTATGGAGCGGCGGATGGGGTTGTCGGGGAGGAGCGAGTGCGCGACGGGTATGAGCGGCTCGATGGTTGTGGGACGGGCGCCGTCGCGTGACGGGGCGTCGGAGTCGACGTCCATGGGCGTCGACGGTTCTGAGGACGACGATGCGTGGTCTTCAGTCGATGTCGCAGTCTGCCGAAGTCCGCCTTCTACGGTTGATGAGCTGTTCCCGGGCCGTTTCGTGCCGTACTTGATCACGGCTGCCGCGCCCGTCCATGCGTCTCTCCTCTCGACCCACATCCTCAATCCCTCATTCTCCTTCATTTCTTCCTCCAGCGCGGCCCTCCTCTTCCTTTTGCGATTTAGCGCTTTCCTCTCTACCGCGTCGCCGATACTGTCGGGCGAGTCGAATTTGTAAGGGTCTGCAGCAGCATCGTCGTCGCTCTCGCTCGGGGACGATTCGCCATAATATCGTTCGCGAAAAGAGGTAATGCCGCGCACCTCTTCGTCTGACGCAGACCAGCACTCTGGGAGTTTGGGCCAATCCCAGTCGTCACGGACGCGGTCCTCGAGGAAGCGGCGGGCGGAGCGTGAGGCTGTTTGGTTGTGCTCCATGCCGCTGTGGTCAAGCGAGGGTGGAGCGTTTGTGAAACAAGCGATCGACGAGCGAACGGGTAACGATGGTAGCGGGGTAAGACTGTGGGGAGGATCGCTTTCTTATGGTGGGTGTTTGGTGTAGCAGACGGCTTGTGCGAATGAGCTTGATTCGGTGGAGTGAGCGCGACTCGCTGGAATAGTGACGTCGGTCTAGAATTCAGGGCTGTGTGGGGCAGCTGCCTGGTTTTCAAGTGGCGGCTAGCTGTGTAGGGCAGGTTCAACCAGAGATCAAGCAAACAGAGCAATGCGCATCTGAAGAGATGAGCTGGCATCGATGAGGGCAGCGTTAGCAATGGTGAGCTGCTGTGGTGTGATGGTTAGAACCAATAGAGATGCAGATAGAAGGAAACACATCACGATACCGAGGCACGTTGGTTGGCCGGCGTTCGCTCCATCATGACGGTCATGCCATTTGATAGATACCACTATCATTCCAAGGTCCCTTTCGGTCCCGTAACCCAAATGCAGCACACAAAACAAAACAAAACAACAACAACCCAGAACGCCGCCTATGCCGCTAAATGCTAAATGCAAAATGCTAAGTGCGATGCAACATAATGATGAATCATCACTCCACTACACGTCAACGTCTCCTAGGAAGCCACTTCCGTCCATATTCTCCTCCCTGTGCTCTTCGCCATACACAGCAGCAAGGTTCCCATGAAAGGTTCGAACGGCGCTGACCAGCCTCGCTTTCTCCTCCTCGACACCTCCAAGGTCAGCAAGCACCTCGCGCCTCATGTGACCATGCCCGAAGAATATGTGGTCTGCATTCGTGCTCCAATTCTTTTTGATGTCAGACCGTAGTTCCCTGGCGCAATAAGCTAACAGGTCGGGATATGTGAATTGTACGCAGTGAGCGTCGCCATTGTAGGAGGGTATACTTTGAGGTATCATGCCGCATGCCATTTGGGCAACGAGAACGTTGATTTGCTCAAAATATGCGGTAACCACCGGTTTTGACGTAGAACTCGAGCATCTGGCGTGAATGTAGTCGAGGAGGGAGATGATTGGGGCCATTGCTTCGAGCACCAAGGTGACAGTGTGGAGTATGTACGGCTGCTGAAATAGGAGCGCATTTCCTTTCAGCTGCTCAGTGCTCCGGATGAATGCATGCGAAACAGCTATAATCGAGCCGTATATGTCCTGGACATTGTTGTCATTCATGATGCGGAGATCGAGCATCATGGTGTTCAAGACAGATTTGAGCGACTGTAGTAACGGCCTCGCAATAAGGAACTCAGTAATTGAGGAAAAGGCCGCCTCAATGTATACTGGGAAAATTCCCTGAAGAAGCACCCTTCGAAGAGCCATTCTGTCCTTAGCTGGAGCCTCGTCGGTGCAGAGCGCGGTCTTGAGCTGATTGACCAGGTATGATTGGTCATTTTCGGAAGCAGCTTGCTGTGCGACTGTCTGTACGAAGACGGCCAGTTGTTTCGCTACTCCTCCGTCTGAGAGCTTCGGAGCATATCCACATAACCGACCGACGACATAGGTGGGATCTGTTGCCGGTAACGGGAAGGCGGGGGACTTGGTGAAGAAGTCATCCACTGGGCAAATGTCGGAAGTGTACTGTTGGAGGAACTGGACGATCTTCTGGACAAACTCCACGTAAGCGCCTGTCGCCATAGTGCCCTGACGGAGCTCCTTATAATTGTCCTTCATGGCTGTCATGAATGCTTTGAGCATCGCCGCGTATTCTTGCTCGAGCTGCTTGGCCCTACCTGGGTCTTCGAGCAGCGTATTGTGTCGATCATCGCGCATATTCGCGAGAAGACTAGAGATCAGAGCGAGTCGTCGTGCCCGCAAAGTGTCGGCTGTGATATCGAGGTTTCCAGTACGGACATCTCGGAAAAAAGGTGGATTCCTCATGAGCGGATGTGCAGAGTCTACGCGAGCAATAGCGTGGAGCAAGCGGTGTTGGAACCGGAGCATCGACTCTCGATCGACCAGAGATAGAAGCAGTCGTGTCAGAAATTCGTGACGGTGTTCTTCGTAGGCCACCGGATCGCATGCGATAAACGCCGCCATAAAATAAGGTCCAAACTTTCGCGTCTGTTCCGTGCGACGGAGTTGCTGCCAGGACACTTGGCTGAAAGAATCGATGTAGAACGACCATGACCGACCTAACGACACTTGCAGACCAGCGACGAGAGCCCAAGTGTCGACAGAATCCGTGAGAAGGTTGTCATCGGGGGAGTATTCTGCGCCGAACGCATTAGAAAGCAAATGCCACAAAGGAGTCTGAATGAAGTCGAGCGGAGTTTGCTTCGGCGGCGACATGATAGGCTGCTGTTCGATAATGTGGAAATCGTCCAGGTCTGGAAAGTCGCCATAATCCTGGCTGTCCTCGCTTGATTGTTGGCTGACACTAGAAGGCCGTTTCCAGAGGTTTGCGTACACTCGAAGAACCCTCAGAGTGTCTCGGATTACCACCACGAGACGTGGATCTTCGAGGTGTGGAAGCTCAAGCAGCTGAACGAGACCTGAATCGATGAGAAAGTCTTTTAGAAAGCCTTGACTGGGATTTGTCTCGATGGCCTTCTGTATTCCGGCAATGCAGTCGCGCAAAGTCGCGATGGCTTGCTCCTGGTTCTTTTCAATCGTTTGTCGTACCATAAGCGAGTTAGTGCTGGTTTCTCCTAGGGCTCCGGACTTGAGGTAGTCTTCAACTTCGGTCTTAGCCAGGCGGTATTGCTTCAACGTCTGCTCCGTAATCTCCTTGTGCCATTCAGCGAACGGTCGCGCTGACGCATACGGCTCCTCTGTTGATAATTGAAACGCGGCCAGGTTAGTCCAGGCGCGGACATTTAGCTTGCATGCTTCTCGATGCGAGTTCTGGTGATGGACAAGACCCCGGATGAGATCGAGCTTCGGGCGGCAAGACGGAGGCGATGTCCAGTACAGAGTGCACAAAAGATCATGGTGGTTTCTGAGCGCGTCGAGGCTTTCGGGTTCCAGACGCTGGTCCTTGGGATAACTTCGCCCATGGTTGGGAGTTAACCGAAAGACGATACTGCGGAACTTCTTCTCGGCGTACAAATGTCTCAATCCTTGAAGCCCTAAAGCTAGGCACTTGAGGAAGATATGAAACGAGTTGTCGTTGGACCCCACGGCCAAGGAAGGTTGTCCGGCGAGATTCTCCAGAAACTGAACCGATCCACTGCTCTCTTCCCGTCGAAGCTGTCTTAGACCGTTCTTCGCAAAGAAATCGAAGACTGCATTGAGCGCTGTGTCACATCGCTTCCAGTTCCAAGATTGAAGCAATACATGACATCTCGTTAGAATGGTGCGGATGTAATCGTTGAGAGAAGAGCTGTGAGCCCTGTATGTGCTCGGGTACAGAATGAAAAGTCGCTTAAGGAGGTCTCTGACAAGGGCCCAGTTATCGCTTTGGGGATAGGACCTTCGGTTAACAATGAAAACTCCGGATTCGTCCAGCTCGACGAAAGGAAGAAGGGTGAACAGAGTGCCCCACAGAGACTCGAAATCTTTCAGATGGACGCCCTGCTCCGCTTGCGGCGAGAGCCCTTGACTAACGAGATCCCAGAATGATAAGCCGTGGATGCCGGCACGCGCCAGTACATGCATACAGACAACGAGACTCTCAATAACGATGTCGGAGTGTTGGATGCCGTTCTCCCGCTCCTTGTATTGCTTGTTCCTCTCCAGAAAGTCGCTGAGCTGGGGCACTCTACGAAGTAGCTGCATTACAATGTGCTTAGACATGTTCGCCATGACGTTTGACAATTCCCGTCGGATGGTGAATTCGACGAGCGAGTGTTGCGCGATCTGTCGAATCTGCGAGGTGAGAGTAAGCAGATATGTAATCGCCCTGAGGCACTCGAGTTGGTTTCCAGAGGCAGGGTTCTCCTCTGAGCTCATGGCATCGGCCGCGAGTAAGCGATTGAACAGGGACTCAATGAACTGTTTCATTCTTGATGTGAAGGCTTGACGGTCGACAGAATCAAGGAAGCTGAGCCGCATGGACATGTAGCCAATCAAGGATCTCAGAACTTTCGATGCGTCCTTGAAAACGGTCTGTTGCGTTGTCGCAAGGTCTCCGTCGCGCAGGCAATGGTCGTCCAGAGGAAGCCAGATAGCGTCGATCAAGTCTGTTACTTGTGAGAATGTCTCGTCGTTCCAGGGACCGCATTTGAACGTTGCTGCATTATGATGAATGGTCCAATATCCGGCAGGCTCGTCCAGATCTCTCGTGCCAGTAGCTCCCAGTTGCAGAGCCAGATGCAGCTCGCCGCTGCCTATAAATGTGGACGAATGAAAGTACGTTCCGACTTTGAGAGGGGATAGGTCGAAGGTAGTTGGGTAACGTGTTCCGTAAGGGCCCAGCCCCTGTAGAACCGGCTGATTCAGCTGGTTTTGTTCTTCTCCCTGCTGCGTTTGGTGATTTTGAACTAAAGGGCGGTCCTTAAAGAGGTCTTGTAGAGCTGGCTCGCTCGGCTGACGGTACTCCCTTGAATCGGCATCGATTCGTTGGGGGCGGACCTTGCGAATGAGGCGGCGTTTTCGAGCGGGCAGCTTCTCGATGGAAGACACTTCCCCATGCTCACCTACATCCTTTGCCGAGGGGAGGGGCGGAAGAACAGCGTCCTCGTCAGCGAGAAATCGCGCTAGCTGTGGATTTTGCAAACGCTGAGTAACTGGCAACGGGAGATTGAACTGCTTATCCACTTGCTGTAGCCCCTTTTGAAAAGCGATCCTGCGATCACTTCGACTGAATCCTGTCTCAGAGCCTTCTAGCTGCGCTGTTCTGAACGGTAGTGATCTCCGAGGAACAAACTGATTGATTGTCCCTATGGGCTTTGAAGATGCGGGTTCTTCGGGAGATTTTGGAGACGAAGGGGAATGTCGACGGAAGACCAGGAGACCGGGGGGGAGGTCCCTGCGACTTTGCGTTCTGTGGACTTGCCTCCTGGATGTTTGATGATCTTGAGCTTTCAGGAGGGAGGCACCCTTGGTGCCTTGTTGCTCTAGAGCGTGCTGTTGGTTGTCTACAATATCCGATAAAGGTTGGCGTTCTTCATTTGGCTGTGGAAGTTTCGGCCGCCCAACGTTCGCCTTAGGTTTCAAGACACCGCTTCTCCATTGGTGGAGGGTAAGCGTGGCGTCCTCTGTATCGCGGGCCCTGTGCAATCTGATATGTTTATTTGTCGGACGCTGGCGAGCATAGTCAGCTCTCCGACGTGCTTGTCTCTTCGCCAGCCTTAGGAATTGTGGCACGGATCGATCTTGGTTGGACGGAGATTGATCAAGATCAAGAACGCTCAAGGCAGGCGCCAGAGTACGTCTACCTATCCTTGGGCCTGTACACTTCGACCGCCCCAAAGCTCGGGGGCGTGAAGCCGCAGAAGTGTCGGGAATTTTGGTACCAGTGTTTGACACCCTCGCCTCTTTTTGGATCTTTGCGAACGAGTCCGTGAGCTTCGTCTGCCTCTTTCGTTTTCTGCTGGCCCCAGCGAAGAGATCCAAGCGATCGTTTTCCATATTTTCGGAGTCATCATCTGCGTATCGACTATCGAATATAGCAGCCAAATCGGATGCGGCTTGAGCAGAGCGTTGAACGTCCCTCTGGCAGTCGAGAGGGATGTCGGAGTCGATTTCAAAATCATCTGAAAGCACGACTACGTCTCGTGTACGATCGCTGGGCTCTGGTATCCGTTGCACGGTGCTGGAATGTTTGGTGATCTTTTTGGCTACGCCACGTTGGGGCCCAACTTTCTCGGGGGACTGTGTAGCGTTGAGGCGTCCTCTGGCCTGTGCATTTCGCTTTTCCTGTGCCTGTCGGTCGATGCGAAGCCATGATGCAGGGAGCACACCCCTTATCCTCTTTCCAACTTGCCTCATCTCAGCCTCACTTGGCTCGGATTCACTATCAGACGAGCTAGAGCCGGATGGGCTGTCGCTGGGAATGGTTATCGTTGGTCGTAATTGCGCCGCAGGTCGATGCACGCTGCGGACCACTGGTTCCGCATCGGATTCCGCAGCTGGTGAAACATGTTCCGGTGGCGTTGATGAATGAGAGGGCGTAAGTAGGTCAGGAATAGGGGTAGTCGGCAATGGCCTCGCCAACCTTCTCAATGTGGAGCTCGCACCGTTGACAGGAGGGCTGCTAGAATACGGAGGAGACTGTGGAATAGCCCAGATATCGCTAACGGCGTCTCCTTGGCCCCCCACTGTTCTTCCTCTAGGCGCGGTAGCCTGGGTCAATGGGCGCTCTATCTTCCTTCGCTTTACGCTATCAGAACTGCGTGTTTCAGCGGGCACAGATCTGCGCCTTGCGGAACCGGAAGTGGATCTGTGGGCTGAATTTCGATAGCCATCTTTTCTAGGCATTCGAATGTCAGGCGTAGAAACCGGAATTTCCGGAGGGCTACTGGGGGGAGCATCATTTTCGGGATCGAACTCCTGCTCCTGCGTTTCTTGATCATTATGGCCCGATTTTCGCGGCGGAGATCTGTCCCTCGGGACCGGCTTGATTCCTCTGCGTTGGCATTCTTGACGGTATCGCTCAGCCTCGATCAAATAAGGATGTAGCTGCTCAGGCTTCCGCGCTCGGAGAGCGCGCCTGATGGCCTGTTCTGCAGTCACACGTTGTGCGGCTGTGGACGGTGGGATGACGACCTGTACCGTCGTCCTGCACTTTGGCGATGCAAACACGGTGCTTGGTCCGATAGTTGGCATAGGATGCTCTTCGATATCCGAGGGTGGATCGGATAGGACGTCGCTTTGGGATGAATCCGAGAGAGGAGAAATACCAAATTCAGCGAGAAGACAGTCTGCAGTCGGCGCGTTTTCTACGTCTTCCCCGTGTTCCGCGGGTGTAGATCGCGCTAGGTTGGGGTAGCCAAGGCTTTGGGAGGACGATAGCAGCTTTCCGATACGCTGTGTCTTTGGCGGAGGTGAACTTTGGAGTGGGTCGGGGCTCTCGACCTGCTGCCTTTCATACTCCGTGGCAGGGTCCGGTCTAGAAGATTGGAGCGGAGGAGTCGCTGCCGCGGTCGGTGTCATCGGGGAGAGTGGGGAACGCTCTAGCGGCGGGCGTGTCGCGGACGTGCTTCGTGGAATAAACACCTGATACTCATTGAGCCTCTCCCTCCCTCTAGCCCGCTGTTCCGGCTCCTCTTCCGCATGCGCATCCTTTTCGGCGGTCTTTGACTTCGTATCTCCATGTTCGACGCGCCTACTCGACGCGTTTTGGCTCTCTCTTGTGGAATTTGTACTGAGGCTCTCGATGTCCTCGTCTTCTCCATCCGAATCCTGTACGAATCCTTTGAGCCGCCATTTGGACATTGGGGCTTGTCGGCATGTCGTTGTCGATAATGCTGTAGGCGACGGCGTGGGATGTTGTAGGCGTTCGCTCATGATATTGGACGCGTCGAGCTTAGCGAATACGCTAACGCGTCCGTCACGTGGAGAATACGCTAGTTTTCCGAGCCGACTTGGTCCGATTTCTTCAACCTTTTGCCTCATTCCAGTCAACGCAGGACGACATCTGCTCCAGTGTAGTTGAGTGCAATGGCAGGACGAATTCTTCCAATTGCGTTAGCTACGATATCAGGTGTCGCGATCGGTGTCGCGACATTCGATGGGGAGTTCAAAGCGCAGCAGAGGGAACGATTAGAAGAGGACTACAAGCGGTATGTTGCTTCTGTATCCAGAATGTTTCTCTAGCTTTCACTGAACGCATCAGCAATGTTACTGCCGTATCCGCCTTGAACACTGGGGGTCCTTCACCGATGGCATCGAGCGCTACACAAACCTCCAAAACCACGCAGTCTCCGGTTGAGCAGAAAGCCGCGCAGCCATCGAGGCTCTCATCCATGCTAGGCTCCTGGGCCTGGAGGAAAGAAACTACAAAACCAGCACTGCAAGAAGAAGCAGTAGCGGATAGCGCGCCGGCAGAGTCGAAACAAAAGCCTTAGCAATGGCTTTGGTGCCCGCGCCGATTCAAAGGTCTAGACGTCTTCCGAGATCCTCCCATCGCCCTTTCCTTAATGGATCCAGGCGCTTCAGCTCATCCAACCACGACTGCATATCCTTCGTTGTAAAAGCCTTCGTTCCGCCCTCCACCTCGAGATACGCCTCCGCCAGGTATAGCAATGCTTCGTAAATCCATTTGCAATCCGCCTCGTCATCAAGTATCTCCTTGATATACTCCATCTCGTGCTCATAATACTTCTGGCGTTCACCGTTGTTCAGATCCGACACGATGAGGTCTTCCGGTGGACAGCTCGGCGAAAGGGTAGATATCAGATATTGGTGGTAGAACCAAATCGACTGGTCGAAAGGATCTGTATTGATCGCTTCGCATATGAGGGCAAGCTCGGCATCTAGGAGCGCACGCCGTGTCTTCGAATCGGCATTGCCCTCACCGAGCAGGCGGGGTATTAGCTTGCCGCGGTTGTGCCAGGCGGAGAAGTTGGAGAGGTTAGTCTTGATCATCTTAGTCGTATAGTTGAACTCGGACTCTACAAGGCTCCCGGAGGTGGTTGCGTGGGCAGACGTGGCTAGGCGCTCTAGTTGGGCTACGACGAACCGTCGGTAGCTCCAGGCGTGGAAGTTCCGACTGTCTGCCTGATGCATTTTGTTCACTAGCTGTAGCTCTCCGAGCCACAGCTGGTGTGCAGCGTCAGCTCCCAATATAGACTCTGCCTCCCGTAAAACCCAGTTTCTGTGATTCCATATCCAATAGCACTTGGGGAACTTTCGCAACAGTGCAAAAGTGAGCAGCAAATCGCCTTGTACGAGCTCTTCGGAAGATTGCGCCGGCGCTTCCTCCGACGGAGTTGCGGAGAATAGGGCCAGTAGAACGCGGCGACGATGGTTCCATATCGTGTAGTACTCGGGATTCTCGTTCAAGAGCTTGGTTGCGAGGCCGAGGACTTCGATCGTGTACTGTCTCTCGGCAAGCTATGGTGTCGACAGTCAGCAGCCACCATGAGTAGCAATAAGGAACCCTTGCATACTTTGGTATTAACCAGATCCATTAGATCTTTGTATGCGGTGATTTGTTGAAGCTCTTTCTGCCGCGCTTCCTCCGAGCGCGCCGCCGTGCCTGGACCACGGGTAATGCCATGCTTCGAGGATGTTAGCACCTTCCAATCTTCCTTGTGAAGCTTTTGCGGTGGTTGCACTCACACTCGCCATCGTCGATTTGAGGAAGCGAGGTGGAGTGTTGCGCGCCTGCCTAGTTTTCGAGAGGGTCGCCGGGACTATTGTTTCCCCGCAGCACGCTCCTTCCCACCCTTCAACCGCAGAGGAAGGCTGCTACCTAGGTATCCACGCCCTTCACACCCGTGGACATCTCTCGTCCTGCAACATCCTAGCACCGCCACCATCATTGCTATACTAACCCAACAGCAATAACCGCACAGCAGCACGAGTGAGCGCGGCTTTCCGTCCTCATCCCCCCTCTACCACCTGGGCAGCTGACTTTCGCTCGTCTCGGCCATGCTTAAGACCTCATAGCTCTGCCACGACCAGCCCGCTCGGTTCTCCGGACTTCCTCCAGCATGTACGATACCGACGATGAGGCACCTCCTTCGGAGTCGGGGTACACTACCCCGCCTTTGTCCCCAACGAAGACTGTCAGCACCGAAGGATGGACGTCCCCAAGAACACCAGTCTCGCCCCGGAAGACACGAAGCTGCCTCTTCTTCCACGATCTCGGCTCGAATTCCCTTCTTCCCACTCCTCCGGATTCTCCTACGAAATCCAACCTTGCCATTCGTCCTGGCGCTCTCAAATTGGCAGATGTCCCTAGATTCCTCCCTCGCCCGGCATCGCCGTCTTCAGATGATGACTCTCCCCTCAAGAAAAGGTTCGCGGATCTTGACAGCTCTCCGCTCCGCCGTTCCATTTATGTCGCTCGTTCGAACAGTCGCTCCTCGCCTGATGCTGGGACTCATCTCAATGGGGGACCACAGCACTCATGCAATGGCGCAGCTACTCCCAGCACGGCCGGGTGTACATCATCAGTCCCGACGGAGAGCAATAATCAAAGGCCAACTATCAAGCAATCATTGTCGTCTCCAACACCTGTCTTTTCAAGTGCAGTCGAATCCGGTAGTGACAGTTCCGAACGACCATCGATTTCTAAAATAAGCGACCATGCCTTCTCACCAACCACTCTCCGCCGGCTTCCTCTCCGTCATTCAAGCTCTCCTCTTAGACCAAGCCAATGGGTAGCACGTGGCGGGCAGCTGTCGTCTCCGCGACACCAGACCCGGACACCAGATCGTTTCATCCCTTCCCGTCGACCACCGCACGTCACTAGAGAAAGCTTTGAGCTAAACAAACCAGCAGAGCGGCTTGCAGCTGAAGAGAGGATTACCAGAGGTGGCACGTCTAGCTTGGATCCCTTCAGCCGGCGGCTTCACAGGAGTGACAGGCTTAACGACGAGCTTCGGAGCCTTAGAGAAACGCACTCAGTCCTGACAGGGAGAGCGAACCCGAATCGGCGCGGGCCTAACGCTAGCCTCCGACGCGGATCATACACAATAGGCGCCCGTCAAATTAGCGCCGGAGCTGTCTGGAATGTTGGAGGAGCCTCAGCCGTTAGCGATACAATAGTCGGGGTGTCCAATGGCAGAGGTGGAATGCTTGGAAGCGGAACTAATGCACCCCTCTACACTTCCATGTTCCTGAGTCGATCTGATCCTGAAGCTGAGCTGGAAGCCTACGAACGGCGTCTGGCTCATGCTCTCGACGTAGATCAGACAGACCGGGTTCTGGAGCATTCCACACGTCCCGGTGATCCATTCATGGCAAGCCCGTTCAGCGCGGCATCGCCTCCAGGTCGCACAACGCATGTTTGGAAAGACAATGCATGGACCAAGGATGGTGTTGCTGCGCGTTCGTTTAGCCTTCCGGCCTCAAGGATCTGTTGTGCTGACTACATGAAAGCTTACAGACGATCACGGGCGCATTCAAGAAAGGCGGTGCCAATTTTGCCATTTAGATATGTTGAAACAAGATTGACGAGATACTTGGCTAATAGCAAGCACAGTTCTGGACGCTCCTCAGCTACGAGATGATTATTACTGCTCGCTTCTCGCATACTCGCACACCGCCAGATGTCTCGCAGTTGGCCTTGGGAACTTCGTTCACCTGTGGTCAGAGAAGAAAGGTGTTGACACACCGGAGTCCCTCAACTCCTTGTCCGCCTCCGCCACTTCAGATACGCAGCATGTCACGTCTTTATCCTTCTCGTCGACGCAGGGTGGACAAGCGATCCTCGCTGTAGGCCGAGCTGACGGTCGCATTGCACTCTGGAGCCCTTTCGACTTGGAACCACGCTTCGATGCCACGCAACCTAAACCTATATCATGCGTCTCCTTCAGACCAACCACCGTAAAACGGCCTTCTGTCCGGGACTCGGCCATGACTGTGCCCGCAGAAGAACTCCTAATTGGGGATGAGGCAGGGCACATCTACTTCTACAGCATCGAATGGCCGTCCGAAACGGAGAGTGCCCTATTTGGCTGGCATGGCGCGATGACGCTGCTTGCCCGCATGACAGTCCACACGCAGCAGATCTGCGGACTCTCCTGGTCTGCCGACGGCGAAGTCTTTGCAACTGGCGGCAATGACAACGCGTGCTATCTCTTCGAGACGAAGAAGATACTGCAAAGCCCAAACAATACTGCGGAGCCCTCTACTACTGTCAACGTCCGTCACGGCCCTAATGGTGAAAGCATCTACTCTGTAGCACCCGGTCGCAGCGCAGTTCTACACATCAAAGTTACCCAAGCCAAGCACAAATGGGAGCTCAATGCAGCCGTCAAAGCCATAGCATTCTGCCCCTGGCAGCGGGGTCTGCTAGCTATTGGCGGTGGTTCGAATGACCGCTGTATCCACTTCTACCACACCAGGTCCGGGGCCTGTCTAGCCGCCATCGACTGCGCGGCGCAGGTCACAAGCCTGATATGGAGCCAGACACGCAGGGAGATCGCCGCTACGTTCGGCTTCGCTCAGCCGGAGCATCCCTACCGCATCGCCGTCTTCGCGTGGCCGAGTTGTGAGCAAGTCGTCTCCGTGCCGTGGTTCGACGAGAACCGCGCGTTGTACGCTATCGCTTATCCTAGTGGGCCTGACTCTGATCCTGCTGCTGGTCCTGAAGCAGGAGGCAGGACAGCTGGTGAAGACGGCGTTTGGGGGAGGAGAAGTGCGGAAGAAGGATGCATCGTGGTGGCTGCTAGCGATGCCGCTATCAGGTTCCACGAGATCTGGACTGGTGGTAAGAAGGGGCTTGGTAGTGGCGCGGGGTTGTTGGGAGGCAGTGATATCCTGGAAGGATTGCATGGTATTGAGAAGGAGGGAGGAGCTACAATCCGGTAGGTGAGAGTAGGGGACCATAGTCGTGCGGCTAAGAGCAACGCGGGTCGGGTTTAGTGTTTGAGCTGGACTTCTCTTTGCTCTCCAGGCGTTCCGTTCCAATGTAGTCAAGAATGGTAGTAGTCAATCGATGGATGCAGAATGTGTGGTGACAAAGTCATCGTTGGTCAGCGAGAATATGTAAGAGGTAAAACAATGTTGAAGGAAATGAGGTGCCTAGATGGAGTCCCACGAATCCGATCATAGTCCCATGGTAAAAGTACCCTACACGCACACAATGACACGGCTCGGGACGCGAGCCGTATCCAGCCGGTAAGCTTACAATTCTACAATCAATTGGCGGGCGCAAGGACATCATGAGGTGATGCATTTTCTTGATTCAATGAACAACTGCCCTGAGGAGCAGTCTTAGTGCGTGATGCCCATGCCTAAGAACCTGGAAGTTGCATTCAGATGAGAGCCCACACCGTGTTTTCGAGCCGACGCCATAGGACCATTCCACAAACTCATGCACTCGTATCCATCCTCTAATGCCTCATCGAAGATGCCCGCCTCTTCTTCGCCTCCTCGTGGGCAGCCTTGGCCTCGCTGAGGCGTTTCTGCAGGATCTGGGCGTACTCGTTCTGAGAGCGCGTCAATACGAAGTATCGGTTATGTATGGCAGGTAGAACTTACGGCTGCATCCTTGGAAGCTTCCGCACGGCGGCGCTTGATCGCGATTCGGTGTCGCTTGTGCTGCAGACGCTGGGGAGTGACTAGGCGCTGGATCTTGGGGGCCTTGGTGTAGGGCTTCTTGCCCTCCTTCTTGGGCTGAACCTCGCGGCGGATAACGAACTTGCGGACCTAGATTTGAAAACAGGTCGTCAGACTCAACCCTTAAAGAGAAGGATTGGCGAAGAAGCTATGAGAAAACTCACATCATCTTCCTTGCTGAGACCGAAGAAGCGGCGGATCTTGGTCGCACGCTTGGGACCGAGGCGCTTGGGGTGCACAACGTCGGTAACGCCGGGAATGTCGGCGTCGCCCTTCTTGACGATGCTGAGAGCGATGACGGACAGGTCCATGCCGACAATGCAGCCACGAACAGACTTCCTCTTGCGCTCGCCGGTTCGACGGGGTCGGTAGCACGAGTGGCCATCGGACAGGAGGAGGCGCACACGGGTCGGGTGCATGACGCCCTGCTTCATCGGGAAGCCCTGCTTGTCGTTGCCGCCGGTGATCTTGAAGATGTAGCCCTTGAACTCGTCACCGACGCTGTCGCCGGGGACCTCCTGGCCCATGCGGCGGTCCATGAAGACGCGCAGCTTGCGCTCATCTTCGATCTCGATCAGCTTCTGCGTGCCATTGTTGGGGTAGGAAACGTTGAGCTTCATCTTGACGGCGGGTCGAGATGAGCGTGGTGCTGCTTCAACGTTGGCTGGTGTTGTCGATGAAATCGCTTCGCTTAATTTTCGTGGGCGAAAGCGAGCTAAGCCGGAGGCGGTCGAACGTTTGACCGAACGCCAAGAGATACATCACGTGCGCATTTTTGCACTGCCCCAAAGGTCGCGGTTCACGCCATCAAAGGCCGAGACTTCAATTTCTTGGAGATGAGGAAGTTCACCTGAGGTCTCCAGACAATTGCTCTTATTACCAACGTGCCAAGCGTGTGATGTCACTGTCATAGTTCGGATTTTCTTGCGGAAACTGCCTTGCCATGGGGAGAAGGCCTCCTTTGTAGGAACTGGACGTGAAATTTGCCAGTTCAAATGGTCACAATTAGATTATACATGGGTCCTCTTGATATACAATGCCATCGAGTCCGCGGATAGATGTCAAAAAATGCCTGCCTCCGCTTGCGGAGATCCAGGCCTGTTATTCAACGCATGTGGCAGGAGCACTGCATTAGATACCAACGTATCCATGTACCTTAATACCTAGGTCTGTCTCATCGAACCGATAGGAAATATCCCAGAGGCTATCCCGAAACCCACGGGACTTGCCTTTCCGAAACCGTTGTACTACAACGCCGTTACATGCTCCGCTTTCGCCAGGATGCTTTTATAGATAATACAGAGAAGAGAGGAGAGAGAAATCAGTGGTGCATGAGTTCCACCGGAGGTCTAGACGTAGAGACAGCCTTGCCCTGTGCTTTTGTCTGGGCGATCGGACCCTCAACGCCTTCCATCGCATCCACCGTCGGAGTCATCGCCACGGGGCTCTCGGTCGTGTCTTCGACCGAGATGGCAGGGAGATTCGGGCTGTCGCCGTGGTCGTCGGGGTGGTATACAATCGTCGAGCTGCCTGTCCTCCGCCTCCTAACGATAGGACTCGTCTCTGGGTTCCCCTCCTCGGTCGTGGGTGAGGGTGCGTCGTAGTGATCCGCCCGTAGCCTCGCAAGCGCTGTAGCCAGATCCTCCGCATGCACGATCCTATTCGGTGCATCCTCATTATGCATCTCCCAGCCCATTGGTGGCGATGGCGGCGGCGAGATAAAGAACAGTTTGTCGGACTTAGGCAGGGGCAGGTGCTGGTCGGTGGGATTCAGCGGGGTGTTCATTCCAAAGTATGCTCGTACGCGACAGCCCATGATAGTCTCGCCATCGATCTTCTGGCGGATGGTAATGGCGGAGTCGGTGTCAAAGAATGAGACCACGATGCGGCGGAAGGATTTAAGCGGCGCCCAGGTGTGAATCGCGGCATACTTGTTGATCGTCTCGCGGATCTGGATGAGGTGTGAAGGGACGAAGATCTCCGGTTCAACGAGGTTCTACTTCAAATTAGCTTTGCTAAGTGGAGCGCGAGAGCGCTTTGCTTACTGTTATTATGAGGGTATTCGAGGGAGGGGAAGGTTGCACCAGCGGGGGCAAGTCGGAAAGGTCCAGCGATAGTGGCGATTTAGTTCCCGACGATGCTCGCGAGCGCTGCGGTGATGGGACGTCTGCGGCCATGGTCATGTCGATATACAAGCACTACGGGGTGGCGGGTAGCTGTGTGCAGTGTATCTCTGTTGGTGTGAGGAAGTTGCAGAGAGGCAGAGACACGCAGCGTCTTAAGTATCAAGCTGTCGGCGGCAGTTCAAGTTTCCGCAACCGTCTATATGCTCCGCCTCAAGCGCCAAGCCAGGGTCCCTCGACCCAACCAGCGGCCTCGTGCCTCCTCCACCCCCTTCTTCCGCATTCTGGCCACTGGAGATGCACTGCCCCCTAACGTGAATTTTTCACGCACATTGCTCACGGGGCTCGGCGCAACGCGCGGCGGCTGTCGACGTTGTCGACCTGATGCTCCGCTGCGGACTTGAGGAGCCTTGCTGACTCTCAAGCGGCGCGCAGTCGCAAGCACGCCGGACTCAGCCTCGAAACGTCGAGATTTGCCCACGAACAAATTCGGACATCCACGTCGCTATTGCCTGTTGAGGAGATGCTGAGTATTGATGGCTCAAGCTACGCACTATCTCTAAGCAGTGCGAACGGAGAGCTTGGAGTGGCTGATCGAGCACACTTAGTCTGTCTTGCCGTAGGCTGATTCTCCATCTTTGTCTCATCCCCCCTTTTTAAAACTTCGTTTTCCTACCGTCAGACCGTCTTTTAACAATATGCACGCTCGTTTGAAGGCAGTCGTACAGTAAGCGCGGGACGACCACGCCTTAGACGCCATGGAAGAGATGTAATACCCGATTCGTACGAGCATCCATCCGCAGCTGCACCAACTTCCGCTCAGGGCAAACGAGCTTTGCCTGAGATTGCGCTGTCAGGATTACCTGCCGCGGTGGATCATTATTATCCAAATTGTTCGCGAGGCTGATCGAGGACGTTCGCACCCACAGCTTACTTACACCGGCGAGACAGCACTAAGCCTGGCGCATTTAGAAGGCAAGGTGGACTCCTGCGATCTTCTATTTCTACCACCAGAACATTGAGAATGTCTCAGCCGATCCGTGGTATGTTGATCCACTGTCCCTGCAGCATGTATGTCGGAATGCTCTTGGGCATCGAGTAGGAATATTGATTCATCATCGGTCCCCTATTCCCCTGCGTCGGTGTCATTCTTGTAAGTAGTCAACTGATCATGCGAGGGGATGCTTAATTGTGAAGGATGCACTGCGTGATCCTTTAGTCGACGCCAGGACAGTTCGATTAGCCCCTTTCTTCAATACCTTTGGTTCGCTTCGATGTATCCCTCCTTCATCCAGTTTCCTTCTTCAACATGTTAAGCCCTTTCTATTCCGTTACGGCAACAAAACAGCCATTATTGCTTCAACGACCGCCTCGCGCAAGCATTACCCATGAGGCACATGCGGTATACGTCTGTCTTCCACTCCGTCCGCTCCTTGCCAGATTGCGTCCTCTCATTTGAATCCCGAAGGCTAAATAGCTTCGGTGTGCCGTGGCAGTCGTGAATGTGTATACTCTGCTAGTAGTCTTACTGGAAAAACTTTCTTGCTGTATCACCTCGTAGAAGATTTCAGAGGACAGTCTTACCGGGGTTGCTGGACAGTGCAAGGCCAATCCCATACCGCGTTCTCCGTAGCGTGGGCTCGCCCTTCCGCCTGAGCGGTGCGCACTCGGCCGCGAGTATTCATGGTTGATACGTATTGCAAATCCTCTCTTCCATTGCCGAGAGGAGGTGGCAGTGCTTCGGGTGCAGCTAAGGCGAAGCCGGCGATGCTCCTGTCATGAAGGCTTGCCATACCTATTGGCAAGGAAGATGAAGTGGCTCGCCACCATTTGCAGTTCTAGCCCAGTATTGTTTCCCACTATTTTTGCACCTCTGGTGTTCAAGAATTGAGAACGATGCATTCGGATGCCGGCTCTGCAACTTGGACGAATCAACGCAACACCAATGGGACAATGATGCACCTGGGATTTTTCAAATACTGCCATCACATTCTAATGACCCATAAGTACACGGTAGTTATTCACCGGACCACGTGGGACCGGCGAAAGGGGGTGTGGCTGGTGTAGTGGCAAAGCCGGCACTAGCTCTATAAACGGCTAGCGCAACCCGCATCTGGCATGGAGTGTACCTCGCCTCTCACTTCAAAGAAAGTTTGGGGAAGGCAACCTCAGCTTCAACAACCTTCGCCGCCGCAACTTCGCCCTCTCGCGTGTCAGCTCAACCGTCGCCTTGATACCTCAGCCAACCCACGAAGCTCAGATACTCTCCCGGTCAACCGTTAGCCTCGCAAACCGCAGCTAGTATCAGAATGGATCCCTACGACGTTGAAGGCGGCGCAATCAACGTGCGCTTCCTCCAGGTATGTCGCGCCTCCTAATCACCCCCGACCATGACCGCGCATAAGGCGACTAACACAGCCGTAGGCCGACCAAACACGCGCCTACTTCATTATCCAGAATTTCAACCTCGAAACGGCGAACTCGCTGCGGCGCGTTATGCTTGCAGAGATTCCGACCCTAGCTATCGACGTCGTAGAAGTCATCGACAATACCTCCGTACTCGCCGACGAATTTGTGTGCCATCGGCTGGGCTTGATTCCGCTAAACTCGAAGGGCGTGGACGACTTGCTTTATTCGAGGGACTGTGACTGCGAAGGGTACTGCGACAACTGTTCGGTCACGCTTACGCTGAATGCGAAGTGCACGTCGAATGAGATTATGAGGGTGTATGCGCGCGATCTACTCATCACGTCAAATCCGCCCAACGTCAAGGTTGGACAGCCGGTCATTACAGATCCAGAGGGGCAGGGCAGTTGTATCGTCAAGCTGAGGAAGGGTCAGGCTATCCACATGCGCTGTATCGCAAAGAAGGGTATTGCGAAGGAGCACGCGAAGTGGGCACCTAGTGCGGCGATAGGTTTTGAATACGACCCTGCGAACAAGCTGCGGCATCTGGACCTCTGGTATGAGGAGGACCCCAAGAAGGAGTGGTATGTCTAATCCTTCCTGGTCACACTAGAGCACTGCCTAATCACTTTGCTTAGGCCTGAAGACCACGAGCGTATAAACCTCGACGGCGGCCCTCCAGCGGAAGACGAGCCCTTCGACTACGAGGCCGTCCCCACCCGCTTCTTCTTCGACGTAGAAACCGTCGGCGGGCTAGAACCCGATCAGATCGTCCAACGTGGTATTAAGACTCTCCAGCACAAACTTGCATCCGTGATCCACGAGCTCACCGGCGGAGAGGGCGCGGACGGAGACTTCGGCGGTGCACAGAGCCCAACCCTGAATGGAGCTGGCTACGGAACTAACGACGCCGGATACACGACGCCGGGCTACGGAGGCGGTGCGAGCGTCTGGGGCAGCGGCAATACTGGCGGTGCTGGCGGCACGACGCCGTATGGTGCTACGCCTTATGGTGGCCAGTCATGGTAGTGGGTGATACGATTGCCCATTTTCATACCATGTTAACCGTGCCTTACAGGCGCGGATGCTAAAACGATGACTGTAGAGAAAGCTCGACTACCATCAGCCTGGGATACGAACAAGAACCCGTTTCCGAAACCGCTCAGCCTGGCAACTTGGGTCATCTATTGCCCAAGTCTCAATGATTTCGGGGCTAATGACAGCCTCCCCCGTAGTTTTCCACGGAGTTTACGGTATTGCTTCAGTATGTTCCAAGAAACTGGCTTGTATAGTACGGCATGGGTCGGCGTTTTGGACGTGTCACAGCGTCAGTCACGTCAAGCAGTGGTGCAAAAAAGACGGCGGAGCTACTCTCCACGCCGACAACAGCTCTTATTACTCGAAGTAAGGCTTCGATAGAAGGAAGGGAGCCATCTTTAAGTCACGACCTTCAGGTTATTAGCTTGAAGTAGAACAGCATATCTCTAGGTTCGAGCAATTCGGTATCAAAGCCGCCGGTTTCTTGCTTCCATACCCCAGATATCCTAGTCTCTTCGTTATAATAATTACAATGTACAGTGGTGATGTCTAGGCCCTTCATCGTGGTTTCGCTTTTCCAAATCTTCAGGGGAGAGGGGAATATTTACACATGCCGAGAATCGTACTCAACGCCAGAATGCCCAATGTGCCGAACCGCCAAAACTAGCCAGCCAAAGAGCCATACCAAATACTTATACAGATCTTTTGTGAAACCAAAAACGTGTGAGTGCAACGGCGTCTACGTGTTCATCTACGTGTTCTTCACCACGCCCACCTTCGCGGCCCTCAAAACTCGCCCATTAAGCATAAAGCCCTTCTGCTGCGTATGGAAGACCGTCCCGTCCTCCTTGCCCGGCTGCGGCGTCTGGAACACAGCCTCATGCACATTTGGATTGAACTTCTCGCCCTCCACTGACGGATCAAAGCGCTCCAGCCCGTGCTTCTTGAGCGTCTGCATCATGATTGATTCCGTCATCTTGAGGCCATCGTGTAGGGTAATCAGATCTTGGTTCCCGTCGGCGAGTTTGTCGGCGGGGACGGTGGAGAGGGCGCGGTCGAGGTTGTCGACGGATTCTACGAGGTCGCGGGCAAAGCGTTGCAGCGCGAAGTCCTTTGCGGCTTGGATTTCCCGTTTTGTGCGGTCTTGCAGGTTGCGGTAGTCGGCTACGGAACGGAGGTACTTGTCCTGTTTGCATAACATTAGGATACAATGCGTTCATCGAGAAAGGCAAGAAGGAAGCGGAGTGGCGCAAACGTACCTTCAGGTCAACAATCTCCCTATCCTTCTTCTCGAGCTGCTCCTTCAACTGCGCAGACTCGTCCTTGGCCGGTTCCGCTTTTGTCTCTGCAGGTGCAGCCTCAGCTTCCTTTGGCTTTGCCTCCGTAGCAGGAGGCGCATCTGAGTACCATCGGATGGCAGGTGCTGCTCGCGTGCCGACCTGCTGTCTTATGGGGGCGAAGGCCGGTTGTATTCTGTTGATGGGGCGTGCGGCCCGTCTTGAGGCGCGGAACAGTGTCCTCTGAAGCATTATGAATTGCAAAATGTGGACCGAGGTGGGTGGCAGAAAGGTACGATGTCGCGTGGCGATGATGTTGGATGTAGAGCGGAGCTCGAGAAATTTTTGGGAGATGCTCTCACGGGTGGCTCGTGCGGGCCTAGCAGGGTCCACGTCCTCGGCTTTCGTTCCGAGGGTTGAGGTGATGGCACTTCCGCTCTTGCGGTGTTGGCTTCGACGACACTCAATTGCACAGAGCGCCCATGATGCGTTATGCGGCCTTTCCTACCTAGTTGTCTGCGCATCCGCATATATGCACCGCGCAAAAGCTACTCGACCACGAGCTCCGTGCCAATCCAAAGACCCCTCCGAGCGGCCTACTACCGCGGTGGAACTTCGCGCGCAGTCATTATCCAGCCGCAGGACCTACCCTCCGATCGCGCACTATGGCCTGGCATCTTTCGGCAGCTGATGGGGTCTGGGGATCCGTATGGGAGACAACTAGACGGCATGGGCGCTGGGATATCAAGTCTCTCCAAAATATGTTTGGTTGAACCATACGGGAAAGCGCAAGCTACGGCTGCGAAGCAGCAGGGGGAGGAAGCACAAGCGCATATTGATTACACCTTCGTTGGTCTGGGTATTGAGAATGATGAGGTCGATATAGCGGGCAATTGCGGCAACATGAGTAGTGCCATTGGCCCTTTTGCTTACAATGCGCGTCTGCTTCCTCCAAGCATGTATGCCGAAGGAGACGACGAAGTTACGGTCAAGACACGGAACACAAATACCCTGAAATACATCGATTCTACCTTCTCCGTTGTGGAAGGCCAGGCGGCTGTCATGGGGAATTACACCATCGATGGCGTAACTGGCAGTGGCTCAAGGATCAAGCTGGATTTCAGACACCCATATGGGAGCAAGACTGGAAAAGTGCTGCCCACCGGGAAGAAAATGGATACTGTCTCCGGATACAGAGTAACGTGCGTGGATGGAGCCAATCCAGCCATCTTCATCCGCGCAGACGATATCGGCGTCGACAGCACCATCTTGCCCAACGACTTCAACAAACTTCCCGATAAACTCGCTCTCCTGGAGACAATCCGCAAAGCCGCAGCTGTAGTCATGGGAATAGCAAAGACAGAAGAGGAGGTCCCACGCACGATCCCCAAAATCGGCATTGTCTCAATGAGCAGCACGCATCCGGTCCTTTCAGGCGCTACGCTGCAGACCTCGCAGATGGACCTCGTCGTAAGATTCATATCGGACACGCAACCGCACCGTGCAATTCCCCTGACCGCTGCTCTCACGACTGCGATCGCAGCGCGGATCCCAGGAACTATCGTGGAGCAGCTGCTAGCTCCAGACCCTGTGATGCAAGATGCCATCACTATCGGCCATGCCAGCGGCAGGCTCCAGGTGAACGCGACCATGGATCCACAGAACCAATTGGTTCCTCTCTCGGCCACCGTGTACAGGACTGCGAAGCGGCTTTTCGAAGGGAATGCTTACTGGACGAGCAAGGCTGCGCAATCAGGGCACGCGGAAGAAACACCCCTGAGCCGACATTCGCTTGGTATGGCGTTTGTACTAGAATCCCGTGGCCATGACTCCTCCCATCTATTCGAGGGAGCGAGGCAAGAGACGGCCACTGGACCAAGCGCAACGACGCCTCGGGCTAACCGTTCCCTGAATATAACGAAAACCACTGGGCGAGGCAATCGGTGGTACCTCTGGGCGCGCGACTTTCGTACGGAGACAAAGCCTTTGAGATCAGGATGGTCGCAGAGGGCGCACAAGCAAGGCAAAAAGCCGCGACGGAAGCGGAATAGAGGGCTGAACTTGGAGGGGCTGAAGAGCGTGGTTCGGCAACGTACGACGCCGTTGTAGAAGAGAAAACGACATAGCTATTCCAATACTTTTTTGTGAACCTAGTCTAACATTAAGGAATCGACCAATTTTCCCATTACTCATTACTACTTCCCGAGGTCTGTTTTCGTTGAGGCCCGGGTTACCTATGTCGGGGTAGACATTCGAGCATGTCGCAGCTTCAACTACGGAAAGCTTCTCTTAAAGGTCGTCGGTAGGAAAAGATCCAAGACATCCTAGCGTCATCTTCCCTCACCCTTAATCCCTCCCTTTTTCTCACTCGGTCGGTCCACGAAAAGCGTGACCATGAACCCTCATCTGCCAGCACGCAGCCAGTCTCTCCACATCAAGGCTCAGCCTATTCCAAGCTGCACGACTGTCCGTTCCTTCCGCGTGCGCTTCGCATGCCTCCTCCAGCCCTGCCACGGCCCTACTTGCAGTATCTCTCCCCTATAGCTGCACTCAGGAGTGGATAGCCGCATTCGTGCAGTGAAGGCTCCTCTAGTTGTTGATGAGTTCCTTGCTAAGCCCTCTTTAAGACCAAAGTGCCCTGCGACGAGGATATCACTCTCGGAGAGTTCCACGAAAGCACGATCAATAAGGGTAAAAGGTAGCTCAAATGTTCTATGTACCATCAGATGCTGATGGGATCAAATCTACAAAACGCCTTCTAATGCAACATGTATGCTTCTGTACAAAAACATTATACAAGCAAGATGCCGCCTCAGGTATCAAGTACAAAAGCAAGAAGCAAACTACTGAAAGAAAAGAATATGCGCTCTATTCCAGGCCCTGAAGTTTCCGGTACATCTTCTTGTGCTGTTCGAGGAAGAGGAACGTGAGAATGGTATGCGGACCGACGCGTATGAAGCTCGGCACCCAGCCCTTGAACATCCACCGCAGACCCTCCGCTTTTGTTATATCCGTGACAAGCCTGACTATGCCCTTGTGTTCATGGGAACCCATAACCCGGGTCTTGATGACGTCGACTGGCGAACATATTGTTGTGGCTACGAAGCCGGCGAGGAAGGACGCTGTGAAGTGTGTAGTGAGGTTATCTTTCAGGGATGTGCGCTCCAGCAGCAAGCGCTTAAATCCATCGTATGTCGCCAGCTGCCCGACGGTCATAAGAACCGCTCTTGACGAGTTGGGCCATACGCCGCGCCATAGCCTGCCGACACCTTCTTCCCGCGCCATGCGAACCAATCCGTCTACCGCATGCTTGTATTGTCTTCGCTGCTCGGGAGGAAGGGCCGCATCGTGCTGCATCCGTACATTGAGGATGTCTCCGGGGTTTCCGGCGATGCCGCCGAGGAAGCCGGATACGGAGGCCATGGCAACGAGAGACATGAAGGAGGGTTTCTTCTCGGCGGTGGTGACGCGGTCTTTTATCGTTTCGTAGACGCCAAAGCGGGTCATGCTGTAGGTCAATTGGCGCAATATGGAGGCCGAGAGCTACTCAAATGTCAGCGCTCCAATGCGAATGTTCTCGGAACTGCGATCGCATACACCGCGATATAGCCCCATGACGCCATCAGCCTTCGCAACATGCCCAAACATCTGCAGCATGTTCAACCGTACTCCATGGTGTCCTTGCATCTGCAACCTGACCTGAGTTTGTAAGCGGCGCGTCGTCGCGACCGGAGCTTTTCGAACGTACCTTGACTGGTCCACTCGTTAGCGCATTTACTTGGAAAGTACTCAATTGGAGTCTCTAGCTTACCGAGATCTAGAGGATGCGTAAAGCAAGCCGCAAAGCAGCTTGCGCTGCCTCCAAACCAAAAGGGATAGTGTGTAGGCTTCTTCGTCGCATCCTGGCTCTTCTTCAATTCAGGTGCGCTCACCTGCTTCGTCGCGAGGGCCGGCATATCGAAAGATCCAAACTTCGCAGAAGCTGCATGAAGCTTACAGGAGGAGGGTTTATGCCTTAGGAGTCGGGCAGGAAGGGTGTTGAATGGTGAAGTCTAGTACACTGAATTATAAGCTGGCGGACGTCATGGCAAATTCGGCAGTCGGCATTTAGATTTGGGACCGGCTTGGCGTCGCACGCGTTTTGTTGTACGCGACGCTCTTCACAGAGCTTTAACACTACGATTGCATCGCGGAAATGCGGATATGTCCGATATCGACGGCGCTGCGTCGCCAATTGAGCTCGAGAGCTCCGCTGAGGATACAAAGGCCGTTTCTGGCTCCATGGCCGTGGCCTTGTGCGGTGCGATACATTTCTTCAGGTGAGCTCTGATCATGTGACCTCTCCTATGCTCCATCACCCTTCATTGAAGCATACTCTTCCATATCTCCGTCTTCAACGGCCATGTATATGTTCATGCATGTTGTGAGCCTTCTTCTTGGTTAAAGGAGCTTCCTATAATCTTTTGTCCCTTTTGAGTTCCAGTCCCAAAAGTTTGCATCTAAGAATAGGGCCAGGGACTCCACAAGGCCAGGTCAAGGTAGAAGACAGAGTCTACAAAACCGATGAATGGATGAACACACCCTCCTCCATTATATCTGCAATACCACGCCACCTTCACACCCAGCCGGACCATCCGCTTACCATCACTCGGCAGCTCATCGAGTCACGATTTCCAGGCTACAAAACGCACAATGAGCTCTTTCCGGTCGTATCAGTACATCAAAACTTTGACTCCCTGGGCTTCCCTCCGGACCACATTGGACGAAGTAGAACGGATACGTACTATCTAAATAAAGACACTGTTCTCAGAACGCATACGTCCGCACACCAAGCCGACACCTTCCGGGCAAATGAGAGTGAGGGGTACCTTATCAGCGCAGACGTGTACAGGAGAGATGCAATCGACCGAAGCCACTACCCCGTCTTCCACCAGATGGAGGGCGCCAGGACCTGGGACAGGAGAACCGCGGAGAAAGAAGGAAAGACATTAGCACAGCTGGTCTGGGATGACGTGGCGAAGATCCCCAAGCACAATATCGAAGTCGCAGATCCAAACCCTACCATCCACCCCGAGCGAAACCCGCTGCAGGCCACGCATTCAGCAGAAGAGGTCGAAGCTATTGCCGCACATCTTAAGCGAAGCTTAGAGGACGTCGTAGTCGCAATCTTCAATGCCGCCAAGACCGCCTCCGATGCAGGGTCTCCATCAGCCGACGCGGACGAGCCCCTGAAGGTGCGCTGGGTAGAGGCCTACTTCCCCTTCACCTCGCCGTCCTGGGAACTCGAGGTCTTCTGGCAAGGCGACTGGCTGGAAGTGCTGGGCAGCGGCATCGTGCAACAGTCGATCCTCAGCAATGCCGGCGTGCCCGACCGACTAGGCTGGGCCTTTGGCTTGGGACTCGAGCGCATCGCCATGCTGCTCTACTCCATCCCAGACATCCGCCTCTTCTGGAGCACCGACACGCGCTTTCTGTCCCAATTCAGCGCCGTGGCGCCTATCAAACGCTTCGTCCCCTTCAGCAAATACCCCGCTTGCTTCAAGGACGTGAGTTTCTGGCTTAGAACCACGTCCAGCGCCGCGGGAGGCGCTGGCCACCGCGTCTCTCCGTCTGGAATTTCCGCATCCGGCTCTGCATCTGCATCTGCATCTGCAACTGTCTCGGCTATCCCTGGCCAAGCGTTCCACGAAAACGACGTTATGGAGATTGCGAGGGAGGTGTGTGGGGAAGTGGTCGAGGATGTGCGGCTGGTGGATGAATTCGTGCATCCCAAGACGGGCAGGAAGAGTCTTTGCTACAGGGTCAACTACCGCAGCCTGGAGCGCACGCTTACGAATGAGGAGGCCAACGAGCTGCACGAGAGGTTTCGCCAGCAGCTGGTCGACAAGTTGGGCGTGGAGCTACGGTAAAAGTTGGGACGCCTCCTCCCCCGTCTGCAGCACCGATCCGCAATCGCTACACCGACCCTGAACTGGGAATTTCAACGAGACACCGCTCCCCTCCGGCTGGGCAACTTGTAATTTTGGACCTTTATGCTTGTACCATATTTGTACCCATGGTTACTATTCTCTATGTATATGTACCTGCAGAGTACCTTACCGCTTGAGACCCTGCATCTGTAGTTGCTTTGCCCCGCATTTTCGCACCGGGAAAAATGGCCCATAGCTGCAACGCTCAGGCAGCCCTCGACCAAAAATCTGGTCGTGTGGCACCTGCCACCCTCCCTCTTATTATCCAGATCGACTTAATACAGCCATCCTATCTCATGCGGTGCCATAGTCGTATTGCGGGGAAACCTCGCTCGCTACAACCCTCGCCTCCAACATCCATTCATCTGGGGTGTGTGCGTGCACGCCCGCTCCCTGTACGAACACGCTGTGCTGCGAGATCTTCATCCAGTTGGCCAGCTGACTGCCATTGCAGGCAAACTATTGTCTTGGGGCTGCTAGAGCTGCAGAGCTGGCCGGCGATGAATCAGGCTGACACGGACCGTGATGTGCCGGAGAATATTTTAAGTTAGGTAGCACAAGGACGGGATTGCGTTATTGGATTACTGCTCGCGTCCCAGCACCGGGTCAGAGCAAGTTGCATTGACGCTCTCCGCGCTGCGGTATAATTAGCCGTCGAGATGTGGTTCGCGGTCCGGGGAACACGCTTATCGATAGCGACGAGGGACGATGCTGGGTCATATGGTGGCGCTGCTATGGGTGATATACCGGGAGGTTAAGGTGCGATGCGGAAGGGATCATGGGAGATGTCTGGTAACGAATCAGAACGAGACTGGATGAAAAGAGGAGTTCGGTAGATATTTTATGTGAAGCAGCGACAAAACGGAGGGACGAAGGAGGATGGAGACGCCTCGGGAGGGGGACGGAAATATCGAATCAGCGTATGCAGTGTCATCAGACGGTGCGGTGTGGCCCGCCCTGACCGATCAAAGTGCAGGTGCTAGGGACGGAATGCAGCTGCCACGCTGAGGTCCACTATCTTTGCTCGTTCGCATGCAAATACTTCCCATCCCGCGAATCAGTGTAACGACGAAGGTACCCGGGGCTCTCGGCTCCAGGACTTTCCGCTGCGGTGTATATGAGCGATGGGCATCTCGCGTGGTGTACGAACGTTGGAGGACATTTCGGGGTGTACGTCGAATACTGCGGTGTGTTCGTATGCTGCGCTCATGGGGCCGTTCTTACATGCACCATGTGCCTTCAGTAAGGCAGATCGCGAACTCGACTTGAGAAGCAGTCAGGAATCCTGATGCGATCCTAGCGCTTGCGGTGCGCAGAGGGTGAGGTTGGATTCGTTGTCGGCGCTGGGTCCAACACCGAGCATCAGAAGTCCGAAGATCTATATTTTCTCGTCAGCAGACCGAAGAAGGCCGCAGCGCAAAGCTGCAAATCGAAATCGACTTGCAGTGAACGGGGGACGAAGGGGGGAAATTGCGAACCTGTGAGGCATTTCCATCGTATCCAGCTTTGGAAGTAACTGCCAATGGTGGCTGGCAACGGCCCGGCCTGCCTTCATCTTGCGAAGGCTCACGATGTCCTCGACCATCACCATCATCAAAGGTCTATTGGCCAAGAGTATTGCAGGACTGAGAAACGTGACTGTGGAGATTCGAGAATGGTTTCGTTTGGTGTTTCAAGCAAAACGCCGTTCCAAGGTTCCAAGGTCAACGGGCAGAACCGTGCCAGGCAGGGACGTCCCTGTATATTAATTGCGGCGAACTATGATCTCAATCCTGGACCTCAACGGCGTCTCAATGAGGGGCATCGGACCCCCAATCTTAATTCTCTTCGACCAGGCAAGCAATTAACAGGATGAACAGCATCAGACACGCAAAGTGACAGACGAGAGTACCGGGCGTGCCGTTCTCCGAAAAGACAAGGTACGACATGGAGCACGACCACATGAACCCTCTTGGGCCGCGGCGAGAGGGATCTCCAGTAGCCAAAGATAACTGCCCAACGGAGGAGGCAAGCACGAAGAGTCACTGACGGTAGCTCCCGTCGTAGGCCTTTTTGACCGCCTGGAGCGCAACCGAGCAAGGAGGTGAGCGATTGTGATAATATACCGGACTGCATCTGCCTAGCAGGTATGTGGTACGTACCCCTCCATCTGTGACTTGCGTTTGAGGAGCATGACGCTGCTGTAGCGGAGCCGTCTCCCGCCTATGGCGACCACAGACGAGGCTGGGGTGCTTTCGAATGCCAAGGCCGCGATATTCGCTCCTCAGGCGGTCTCGTAATGCAGTGGGGTGCGGGATGTTTCTCAAGGAAATGTTCCTGAGGATCCTGATGTGGTCGTGGCGGGCGGACGGCATAAAGCGGGTTCCTTATATAGAGAATGACTCGAGTATCTCATCTTCGCCGTGGACGCTTCCTTCAAAACTCTGATCGTCTGTATTCGTCTGCTCTAGAACGAGCAACTGTGAGTGGGTTAAGTGTTTCAAGCTGCAATCTGCAGAGTCTCGTCACACCCGTTCCCGTTGTACCGGTACACTTATTGATGAAGAAGAGAGTCTTTTTCGACTAGGAACCTGCCGTATCAGTTCTAGGGACGATAAAGGATCCCTGCAACGACGCAGCCGCAAGATGTGATGTATGCAGGCCGAGCTGTATGTGGGCAAAATTGCTTCTGTCTGCAAAGCAGCAGTTCTGCTTTTGGAAGACACGGCGCCCGTCAGGATGCGAAGGCTTAGTTGAGCTAGAAAACGACACTCAGAGAAGAATGCGTGCTTTGCTCCGTGTAGGCTGTACAAAGGTAGCAAAGGCCGGCTAGGCGGCCGCGGATCGCGCTGCTCTGAAGCTGCGTGAATCAGTGGCAGCAGTCTGTGCGCTAGCGAAAATTGCAGCACTGTCGAAAGCTTGTCATTACCGCGTGCTTGGCGTGCTCTCGAGGCATGACTTGCATCAGGAACGGAGCAGCGGCAGGGGAGCCGAGAGCACGACGAAAATAGGCCGGTGTGTGCGGTGTGGTGTCTGATGTGCGATAGGAAGCGAGGAGGAAGAGTGCAAGACAGCCTCGCGGGATGGAGCGCGGTCGTGAATACTCGTGCTGGGATGGCATCGACCGCTTCCTTCGGCTGCCTAGTGCTCGCAATGCTCGTACCGGGAGCTGGCCTTGCTAAGGTCTTTGCGGAGACGTATTGCTGGAAAAGGTTCCAGAGAAACGGTTTGCCAGCCACAGGATGAAAATGGACGTCTGTTCAATGCAATCTGCTGCCGGCGAGAGGGCAGTTTCTTGGGAACGACGGAAGGGCAGATCCGATCCGCAGAGTGCAGCGCAAATGGCTGGTCTAAACACTTGGGAAGAGCGGGTTCCTGGATGCATCTGCTCTCTTGTCGAGACTACTGCAGACGCAGGTCGCTGAAGCCTTCACAGAGGGGGCGGACGGATTCGGCATGGCGCTGCGGCAGGAGGGGGGCTGGCCGCCAAGAGGACAGCGACGACGGTTGAGGACTCTGGAAGCTTGGCGAGTCTTGATTTTCAGCGAAGTCGCCCAGGAGAGCAAATTTGGGTTTGGAATGGGAAGTGGTTCTGTGCTCCAGGGCTGGTTGGGGGTGTGACGACGTGCTGGTGATGGGCGCGCGACACGAGCAGCCATGCCTATTCAGGGCTGCTACCTTCTCTTATAGCTGCTAGCGTTCGCCGACACCCGCTATAACGACAGCGATGGTTGCTATAGTACATAGAGCACGGCAGCCGGCTCGCGTGCAGTGTGCGCGCTGGAAATTGCCATCTTCATGGGCAGATACCGTTCGCAGCAGCGTCGGGGCCGCAGCCGAAGCAGCAGAGTCGCCATCGGCATGGGTCGGCACCGCCGGACGAGGGCACTCGCAGAGGGCATGACCAACTGCAATTCACGGCTTATTACGGAGTACCTCTAGAAAATTCCGCTGGAGCTGAGGCCGCAGCCACGCTCCTCGTCCGACGGCGGCTTCAACGACGGCAGCGGCCATTGGCCGGCGCTGTGACGTCTCCTCGCGTGGCCGGCCTGGCATAGCCCATGGCCCATGGCGGCAGATCCATCCCGCATCAACGCTCGTTTCGCCGTGCAGACCCTTCGCCCATCGCTCCCCGTCCCTGACGCCGTCCCACCGTCCATCGCGGTCCGCCGCCGACGAGCCCCGTCCGCGACGCTGCGGGCTTCAGTCGGCCCGCTGAGGCATCGGAGTGCGCAACAGCGTGTGAAGACAGACACGAAGAGCTGCCACCACGACTGCGTACCGTGCAGTGCAGAGCCATCCAGACAGCAACCCGTCGGGACAGGACGGCCAGCGCCCGTTGACGAGTCGCCGCAACTGCTATCTCATCTCGTTAGTCACGATGCCGTGCTCCCCGTGCGGCTTTCGTGCCGCTTGCAGCTGCCCACCGCCGAGCCCTGAGCGCTGCGCTAGCCCACCAACCCACCGTCCGCAAAGGCTCGCCCGCCAGCGACGGACGATGCGTTCACTGTACAGTACTGTACCAACCTTGGAAGTGCGCATGCCGCCGTCATGTGCGCCCGCCGATTGCATGCTGCCCGAACCGCGCTCCCCAGCGTGCGTGCTGCAGAACAACGCTGTCCGCCGCCCGCTCGCTCTGCACGCACGCCCGCGCCCGCCAAAGGAGCGCAAATCCGTTGACTCGCCAGGATAAGCATATCTATAATCGACCTCGCCTATAGACAGGGCGCGATGCAGCCGGGTGCAGCGTGGCACACCATCCCTGCCCGCCATGCATGTTCCCCACGAATCGCCAGACATGGGAGGTCAGGCCCGCGTTTCACTGCCAGGCCCGTCTGTCAATCTTTGGATGCGCCCCCGAAAGCCTAGACACCTCGCCTACTATTGGTACCTCCCTTTGGCAGGGTCCTCCTCGCTCCTGCATGTAGCAATAGCGGTTTGAAGGAGCCACACTTAAAGCAACGCATTGCCGTTTTGCCAAACACTACTGCAGGGAACGCCCTCATGTTTGACATGCCCGCCTCCCGAGTCTCACCAACCTTGCACTTCAGACAGTGAGCCACGGCCACTTCAAACAACCGGCCATGACACACATCGCCAATTGCATGCGGCCTGTTGCCGATAAATCTAATGTTTATATACCTCAGGAAACCTCCTCCAACCCATCCGTAAGTTTCTTGGAACACCTCTTCGTCCAAATGAACTACCACCTACCCCGCCGCTCCCAGTCGCTAAGGAACCTCCAGGCCGCCAAAGACTCCAAGGACGCCCTTCACACCTTGGAGAAGAGCCCCTCCATTGTGAGCCTGCAGTCACAGACCAGTGCTTCCAAGTACCAGCTGTGGCCGTCACAACCCTCTCGCAGCCCGGTGGGACTATCACGTCCAACATTGGCTTCGGACAAGCTATCCGCTCTGTCCATGGGCCGCTCTCCCACCTCACTGAGTGATACTGCTATTGCCCCCGAAAGTGTCCCCTTCTGGCAGCGGAGCGGTTCGCTGTCAAGGAGGCGCAAAGTCAGTGTACCGGAGCTCGGCAGCACTATGACAACAGTGCAAGAGATGGCCATTGATTCTCGTAAGTTCCGCTACCAATTGAGTGCATGTGCTAGGTTGACAATATACAGCTACGATTCCAGGACGGCCACCTCTACATGCGAAGGCTTCCACCGAAGCCTTTGGCCATGAAAGGTCTAGCAGTGCTCCCGGCACAAGCTGGAGGACTGGTCCATTCGGTGATGCTCTCATGTCCTGTGTCACTGGCCCTTCACCCGTACCCACCGAGCAGACGACCCCGCCCGCCACTGCAGAGACCCCCAATATCAACAAGTTGGAGGTTCCAAGCGCCCTCGGAAAGCCACTGTCACCCATCCTCAGCCCTGGCGTAAACGCAAAGCCTGCACTGAAAGTGGACACAAACAGCATTCTAGAAGGGATCGAACTTCCACCAGATGTCCCTCCGAAGTCGCCACTAACCGAACGCAAGCCATCCCCGAGCCCTCTCAAGCTCCATTCCAAGTCCAGCAAAACACAGCTGATGACCCCCGCCTCTATCACCACCCCCAGCGGAACCTCGCCTTCCAGCGCCGTGGATTCCAGACGCTCCCCGAATATGGGCCTTCCACTCCCGACCCCTCTATCGGCTATTTCCAATCCCTTCAGCGCGGGCTCGCCCTCGAGCGCAGTCGAACGCCGTGGTTCACCAAGAATTGAGAGGCGAGATCCCATCGCAACGGCCGCTACGTCCCACAACAGGAACATGTCGGAGTCGTCAGTGATGGACCGTGGTCGACCTGTTCGACGGTCGAGCAAGAGGCAACGAAGCCAGACCTGCTCAGAGGCGCCTAGCTCTGACGCATTGCCCCAGGACAATTGGAGGCTACCCAGGGGCATGCCGGTAGCGGAGGCTTCGTTGCGTATGCCCGAAGCTGATAAGGAAGTGTTGCATAAGCAAGCGTACGAACAAGCCGAGAAGTTCGAGGTCCTAAATAAGCGTGACGTCTCATCGCTGTCAAGAGTAAGCGTCCTTCCACCTGGCACTGTCAACCTTTTACTAATTACCTTCCACAGGAGCTCAGGGCGCTCGATGAGCGCTGCGACTACCTCCGCAAGACGTACAAGTCTCTGCGGGCGGGACGCCAGAAGCTCCATGGCCGCATGATCTCATATCTCAAGAGAGGAGAAACGGTCATCTTCTCGCGCGAATCCCTGCTGAAGCAGGAAGAAGCTCTCGCCGAGCTAGATATCTCAATCGATGAGTTCATCCTCAAGCTGGAGCAAGCCGAAAACCGCCGGTTGCGGCTTCGGCAAAAGCTTCTCGAGCACGTTGCCGGTGCCCTGGTCCTCAATCCCCCTTCCCTCCGCGACACGGCCGAAACCACCCCACCCAGGAGCCCCGTGAAGCTTGAGAGCCCCTCCCGAATGGACCGCAAAGACGTTCAGTCGATCAAAATCTACGCCGATGGCCACGTTCTCAGCCTCTTCTCAGACATTGAGCAGGCCATTGGGAAAATGTGCGAACAAGCATGTTGAATGAGGAACGCGAAACGACCATTTCATCCCCAAAAGCGATAAGCCGAAACGGAAACACGGCCTTACGTGGCATCACCATTAATCATCGATGAAACATGCTCTCCAAAAATTTCATTAATTCCTTTCTTCCGTTGTCGTTAGTATGTTATCACGGCTTGTCTATACGTTGGCTTCTTCTCCTGTCTTTTTACGTTGTTGAGGGATTGGCGACATCTTCTTCGCACTTGCGCATTCCTTTCGCCATACATCATTTTCTACATTTGTATCATTTTGCAAGCGATACCCGGGCCTGCATCGTTGAACGCCCGTCACAGCATCTTCAAATTTTCCTTTCTCTATGTTCTTGAGCATGAGGCGAAGTGGAGTTGATGGCTAGGGCGTTTCAAGTGTTCGTTTCCGATTGCCAATGAGAGCAGGAGCATGCATAGTAGCGTATCACGAATCGAGATCCAGGCTTCCTGCAGGGGCCTTTGAATTGAGCAAACGACTTTCCACGCCAAGTATCTTGTCCGAGAAAAAATGAATTTTGTGGCGACCTGTTAGTGACGCCATGGCGTTGTTTCAACGTTGCCCGTTGAAGCCCTCCAGGCGAGGCGATGATGTACACTGGCGACCTGTGCGGGTCGCCTCTCTCTCCGCCATGTAGCAATGTGACGGCACATTTGTAAGAGAATGATGAGCAATTGAGGAGAAGCGGGATTGATTGGCAAGGCCCTCAAACAGCGATGGGGAGGGGTACCAGAGAAAATCAAGAAATTGAATAATTAAAGTGGCTGCGGAGAGCCCGGCCTGAGGATGCGAGGATTCATGGTGCTGTAGCTCGTCTCATGTTCTGCGCGGGACGGGTCCCGGTCACCGAAGAGGTCCGCAGGCAGCACAGCGCCATTCTCCGGCGGGATGGATCAAGATGCTTCACACGATGCCTTATCCGAGTGATATTGATTAGATTCTCCTTGGCGTGAAAGTGGGGTAGAGCAGTCCCCCCGTCACTCTCTTATCGATTCTCTGTCTTCACTCCCCCGGGCGGAAGAGCCAAGCTTGAGGATGGTCTTTGGGCGAGCAGCTGAAATGAAGCCGGTGGGAGAAATTTGCTTCCCGAAGCGAGGAGTGGTGTTTCAAACGTCGTCCGTGAAGCACCTCGCTTATTCCCTGTGGCTTGTTCCTTCCCCTGTCTCCGGAGAAACTGTTATTCCGGCCGGCGCGGGGCCCAGGCCCGTGCTTGCCTATTGCGTAGAACATCAGTTTTTTTCTGCTTCGAGTGCTGCTTCCAGTCTTCAACATGTGAGCGCACCAGACATCGCCAACCATGGCCACCAACAGCATCAAACTTCTCACTGGCAATAGCCATCCCCAGCTAGCTAAGCTGGTAGCCGACAGGTACGAAAATGAGCCCTTCTACTAGACTTTGCGCGCGTCGAGTCACTCGACTCCACGCTTCTTGACCAAGCTTCAGCAGCTTGCGCATAAAGGTCTTCCTTCATTCCTTCCTGCAATGGATACATCGGTTATGCGTCAAGAGTCGGTCATGCTCCGTCAGATCTCAATGGCTTCGCCAAAGCTGGCGATCATCCACGGCAGATGGGTGGACATGCCCTTGGAACGCCGAGCATTATCGCTAACCCGATCACCAGGCTCGGAATAGAACTCACCAAAATTCTGGTCCTCCAGTACTCCAACCAGGAGACATCCGTGACCATCGGTGAATCCGTCAGAGATGAAGATGGTACGCCCACCTCCGGATCCTGACCCTCCATCGCATCACACTCCCTTCTGGAGTAAGCGCACTAGCTGACCGCTTGCCCCAGTCTTCATACTGCAGTCGACGCCACCGGGCGACATCAATGACGCCCTTATGGAACTCCTCATCATGATCAATGCCTGCAAGACGGCATCCGCGCGCCGCATAACCGCCGTGATACCCAACTTCCCATACGCGCGTCAGGACAAGAAGGACAAGTCGCGAGCTCCGATCACGGCCAAGCTGATGGCGAACATGCTGCAAACCGCGGGCTGCAACCACGTAATCACCATGGACCTACACGCCAGCCAGATCCAGGGCTTCTTCAATGTCCCGGTAGATAATCTCTACGCGGAGCCAAGCACCCTCAGGTGGATACGGGAGCACCTCAATGTAAAGGACTGTGTCATAGTCAGTCCCGATGCAGGAGGCGCAAAAAGGTACGTATCAACCTTTTTAGGCTGGGTTGGGCGTTCGGATTAGTGTCCAGCTAGCTGGGAGTTACTTCAGCTCTCAGGGCTGTCGATCACTCAGCTGAGACTGCTTCCGGAACACCTGCCTCTGCGAAGTGAGTATACTAACTCGTAGCCAGGGCGACTTCAATAGCAGATGGCCTTGATCTAGGATTCGCACTTATCCACAAAGAGCGTGCTCGTCCTAACGAGGTTTCGAAAATGGTCCTTGTTGGAGATGTCAAAGATCGCACCGCCATCATCGTGGACGACATGGCAGACACCTGTGGTACGCTAGTGAAGGCCGCCGACGTCGTGATCCAACACGGGGCTAAGGACGCCATTGCCATTGTCACCCACGGAATCTTGAGCGGGAACGCCATCGACGCCCTGAACGGCAGCAAGCTGAAGAAGGTTGTCGTTACCAATACAGTCCCGCATGCAGAGAAGAAGGAACGCTGCGACCGCCTTGAGACCATCGACATCAGTCCTACTGTGAGTAACGCGATCAAACATGTACCAAGAGTCTTACTAATATCGGATTCAGCTCGCGGAAGCCTGCAGGCGGACGCACAATGGCGAGAGCGTATCTTTCCTATTCAAGCATGCGCCTGTGGACTGATGGCTGACCGAAGATCCGTTAGATCCTCGGGCTCCGCTTGCTATAGAGGGGGAATGTGACATTTGGCGTTCTTTTGCTTCTCTGCACGATCTCGGCATATTTCTTTTCACGATTGCCGCAAAGTTATCTGCAGTCGTGAGGAGAGAGTTTGGACGAAAGCTCTAGTTCCCGGCGTTATTTCCCATTGAGGTGCATGTCCCCCTGAGGGCTAACAGCAATGGTATGCGGAGCGGGAGGGACCGCGTGAAGAATGCGTACGAAAATAATGGTGGTGGCGCATGCATTAGGGCAACTGTACGCTAAGGATGCAGAATTGCGTTCATGTCTGACACTCATGCCTCGTGCTGTGGTTCAGGTGTCACAAACAATTAGGTTTGCGTCGACTCATGTCTTTGCATGACCTGCATAGCCGCAGACATGCTAACTTCTCTTTAGTTCGAAATGGCGAAACTCTACTATTAGGCGATGGACTAGGCCAAAAGCACAACGGAGAATCTTTCCGGTAAAAGTATCGGGTATAGTGAGCATATTTTATGGTTCGAGCCCAATGCTGAGGCTTCGCCTGTTCTCGTTTTAGCTATCCTCACCACGTGCACGACAGCTTGTCTCACTAAACCATACGCAGCAGAACCGGCGATGGCCTCACAGATGCGCACTTTCGCTATCTTGTCGTCGAGCGAACCCCGTCTCGGATTCTACAGATTTTGCGACAATCCGAATTATTCCCGGCACACGGCCCTTTCGCATCGCACGGCGGACGGACCTCACGAGTATACAGGCAATCCTTGACTCTCTTCATCATGCCAAGCTTTTATTCTCCTTACGATTTCGCCATTGCTGTCTCCACTCTGCTCCACGTGGACTCCTTGCGTCCCTCAGGGCCCGGGCCAAGTAAAAGGGCGGATTGCGACATGTTGCGGCGCGACTCCGGTGCGAAGCCGATCGGGGTGCTGCTTCATCGGGGATCGGCCCGAAAGTATAGATAGGCCAACTTCACCATCGCCTTTGGTTTTATTTTTGGTGAACGGCCGTTGTTTTGGGGTCTGAGGGGTACGGCTGAGACCGGATAGGCTTGATGTGATGGGATGTGATGGGATGTGACGATCGGGAAGGGCAAGGAGACATGGATGCGTTGGGTAGTTTTGAGAGCGGAGTGGTGTGGAGTAGAGCGGGGATCAGGATCGGATGTGGGGATCCATCGTCGGAGACAAAAGTAGGCTGCGCTACATAGTGTTTCAATGCGTGGGCGCCCGTTGGGCGTCATGTTGGAGGGTTTTGAGATCTGTGGTTGGGTAGTGATATGGCGTGAGAGGGGAGAAGGGCCGAACTGAGTTGAGCTCCGCGGAGTGGGAGGGGTAGGCTCGATGCTGGGTGGTTATTGATAGTGACATATGGGTGTTCGGCTCAGTTGCTTGATCGATGGTAGGTGAGAAGGTTGGAGAGTGCAATGGCATTCTACGAGAGAGAGACATAGGTGCTGCGCCCCAGAGAAACACACCCAGGATCCTCGGCCGCTCAATGTACAGGAGTGTCCGGGATAGAAAGCGTAGTAAAACTCCAAGTTTGTCCACCGTCTATCGTCGACATTTTCCCACCGGTCGCGTTATACTGCCAGTTTCCGCTATGCCCGAAGTTCTGATCGGCCTTGTTCAGCGTGATGGAAATATCCTCCCAGCCTAGATACACATCTCTTAGCCACCACCTCAATTCATCGAATCACAGGGATGTTGAGTGAAACTTGAGGACCTACTGTGCGCTGGAGCAGCGGCACACGTGCCAGATGCACACTCGATCGAGACGTAGAATATCGTCCCGTGCTGTCCCTTGCCTGTAAAGCTGCTATCAGTCGGGTCCTGCAAATTCCAAGAACGGCCGCTCCACTCCCAAACCAAGTCTTGGGACGTACTCGTCGAGATGTTAGACACCAGCTTGTCATTGAGATACAGGTTCTGGTCCCATAGATTCGTCTGTGGGTTCAACTTGTCTGCGGGTTGCGTTAGTTGTGACGTACCAACAACAGGAGTAAAAGACAAGTCCTATGTACAATGTGTCTTGACCCGAGACCCTGGAGGGGTCATTATCGGTGCGCCGTTTTGCGGATTCGTGGAGCCTGGTCACGATCGATGCCGTGTCAGCTCCTTCTAGTGGGATTGCTCAAGCAGGTAGGTATATGAACAGTCTATCCGCACCTACGAGTGTATATGCGAAGCTACACCAGTTGCGTCCGAGGTTGGGGCAGTATCCGCTGTGCGCCAGGCGGCTTAGCTTAGCTACACGTACGTCCTTATGACCTTTACATTCCGCATCATACACACCTGCTTGGGGAGTTCTGCGTAACACCTTGGAGAAAGTCCCGTTTGTCCATCATAATGGCGCTCCACAAGGCGACATCTCCTGTGATGGGGTTGGGGACGTTTCCAACGACGAGCGTCGCGGCGGCTTCTTGGATCCAGGTACCGCTTTTGGCAGTGAGAGTGATGACATCGAGGTTGGCGTGGCTTTGGGGGAGGAGCGTTGAGAGGACGGTAATAGCTGCGTAGGAGATGCTCTTCATGGCGGTGATTCTTTGGGTTGAATGTTTGCTTGGATGAGGTGTCTGTCTATGTTGTTAAGGTGTACGATAACCTGTCCTGCGCGAGAGGGATACTCCAAAGAAGATATTTCCACAAACGGCTGGGAACGCGGTTATATGAAATGAGCCTTGTAACTGTCGCGCCGACGTCTAGGTATATTGACGCGCTTAATAGCAGACCCCATTTCCCCGCCCAGGTAGCAGGTTTCTTATTGGGAAATTGTCGTGAGCTAAAGAAGAGGAGTATGCCTGCCTTGTTTAATTGATTATATCCCATGTAAAGTAGAAGCTTGCGTAACGCGGATAAAAGCCTAAACAACCTTGGAAGTATTTACGCAATTCCCAAAGGGAAATTTTTGCACGAACCACGCAAGCAAAAGCCCATGAGAATACTACTTTGAGTGCAGTTCTTGCTTCTGTTAAGTGGTCAGCGGAAGGTTCACATAAGGCGCGGGGCAACGCACGCGTCACACACACCATAACCACGCGGCCATCTGGTTGAATCCGATCTCAGCAAGGCCATAGGGAAGAAAGCCTCCGTTTTGTCACTCCCTCGGTTCCAAAATCTACAACAAAGCGGAATCTCGTGTGTAGTAAACCGAAAGGACATAATTGCTGCCGTAAGGTCCCAGTTTTCCTTTCCCTTTTTGCACTCCACCAACGCCTCTTGTCATATCGAATGCTTTGACAATGGGGGTAGAATGTTCAGGGGTCTGAAAAAGTCCATAGACAAGGCCGGCTTGTTTAGCTACTCCGTGCAGTGGCCTTTGGTATTCCAGAGACCCTGCCGACGGACCAAGGACTGTTCGCCCGGTTTCCTGGTCGCTGGGCTTCAACTAAAGGAAAAGCTACTATGCTCCGATTGTGTAGGGAAATGAGCTTCAGGACCTTGATTCTTGAAGCTGTGTTTATGGCTATGCCTGCTATCAGTCCAGCCCGAAGAATTGGCTTCCATGCACGCACCCCGTCACCCGTCTGTTCTCGGGAAAGAAACAAGAAGCAAGAAACGTATACGTGATATCCTGCTCATCCGTCCATTTGACTCTGAAGAATGAGCTTCCCCACCCCGATGTGTAAGGTCTAGTGAAACGGTGATTCCATGGCTAGCGTCTCTCCACTATGTAACCCATTCTCTTTCCAGCCGAAAGCGGCGGCCATATATGCACATACCATCGTACAGTTATAATGTGTTACACCTATCATTTGCAGTACGTCCCTCTCATACCTCTTCATACCCCCTCATAGCTTCTGTCCCCCTCCTCTCGATATAATACCCCGGATCTGGCCGCCTCGCAGCGCGCATCTGCTCTTTCGTCATCGCGTGCTCCACCTCCTTCACATCCACAAGCTCCTTTATCCTCATTATCTGGCCGGCGACGGATTGGCTGACTGGGTAGTAGACAGTCGTCATGCGCTTGCGGAGGCCGAGGGCTTTGAGGACGCCCTGGGTTTTCGGCGGGAGGCCGATGCCCGAGCGCATCAGAGTGATTCGGAAGTACGACATGGCGAGGGTACGGTTTGATTGCGTTCGCGTATGGAGGGTTTATGAACGGTGGCTAGGATAATCGAGGGCCGCTTGCGCTGGATGCGTTTGGTGGTAGAGGCTGGCGGATCTGTTCAAAAGTCAATTGACCCATCGCATCTTAATTCAAAATGCTTTCGTACGGTTGCCGCGTATACTAACAATGGTGGGTCGTTTGCGCGATGGCGGGAGTTGTCGTGAACTTTTCGAGGTCGAGCGACGAGAAAGATGATCCATCCCATTTGGGACTAGCGCCATTCGCGGAACAAAAGCCGATCCACATGCCCGGAACCCTCACTCCTTCCGACTCCCGTCCATGCCTTGCCTCAGGAATCTAAAGATCAAAGCCTAGTCATCCTTGTTGGTCAGAGTAGCGGTGAGTCGCGGTTGACAGGTGTCCAGAAGAAGCCGCATGCACCCTTCCGTGCCTTTCGCACTCTGCTGCAGCCTCCCTCGATCTTCCGTGGATCAGGATTGTCAACCGTTGACTCGGAAGGCTCCGCACGTTGAGGCCTACATGCGGTGAGTCTCGTCGTCAATCGGCGAATAGGGTACCTTGACGCTTGGTATGGCCACTTCGAGTACGTATCCGTTTGCCTGTGCAACCTGCCACTCAAAGAGGAGCAAGGAAGAGTGCAGGGCGGCGAAAATGACGAGCTATTCAGTCAAACAGCGTATGTGAAATGATTTTCCAGGTCCAATTGGTGCTATCTCGCGGTTAAGAGCGATAACTGCGGGGAGGCTCACTCAGTTTACGATGTCTCAGTCTGTTCGCTCTTGTCATTTCCTCCTTAGCCCCGTATCTCCATGTCTGCTTTGTTTGGCTCTCATTCTCAGCCAAGCATGGAAGTGGTTTCTTTCGTCCTTTCTAGTACTGGAGTAGTGGCATATATGAGCAAGATTGACAGTCACGAGCACCCACGCTCACACGTATAGCCTAAGACGAGCTTCCAGACGCTTCAAGCATGGATCTCCAAGATCTCCTTGTCTTGTACACGCTTCTGCTAGGATCCGAGTGTCCGGACGCTATCTGCGCACCAAACGGCTAACAGTGGAGAATCCCAGTGCCACTCGGACCTCTGACATCCTGTAGAACAAGACACCAATCGTCTTCCGTCCTCTTGGGTTCCCGACCTAAGTATGTATCCGACAGGACGCTTCGGTTACTCTGCTCGGGGCAGACTTCTTGCATGCCGACGCTTCAACGCGTCTGCCTTTCTTTGTCCTTCTCCTCATGTTCGGACGAGCGCGTTTGGCAGCCTTGTGTTCCCGTCGGCTTGTGGAGTCTCGAGTTGTAAACGTAGACTGCCGCCTACGGGAGGAAATATGACAAGAGCAAGTTTTGGAATGGACCTTCGACACCGGTTGAATGGCACACTTCACCGCTTGTTTTTCAGTGGGCTATTTAGGTGGGCAGGATAGCTAGTTTTGATGGAGCTTTTCACCATATCTCTGATTTCGTTCCGAACGAACATTATCCAGAGCTATCTTCATCCGCTCTTGATCTATACATCGCATCTCCGTTCCGCTCTCTTTTGGACTGCATTTCGAACTATCTCTGCACTCGGAGCGTCGACCTATCTCGCCCGTTCAGACACAGAAGGCATCAAGTCTTCCTCTTCCATCACCACCATCTACCGGCTCCCGCGACCATGTCAGGTAAGCAGCTCTCATCCCTCCTCATCCCACCCATCTCACCCTCCACAGCAATCTACTCCACCCTCCCCTCAACGCACCCTCTTAGCCCAAGCACCCCGCAACCCCCACCAACCGCCATCCCACCCCTCGTCTACCGCGTGCACCGCTCCTCCGCGCAGACCCGCTACCACTTCAGCACGGGCTTCTCCGCAAAGAATCAAACCACAATCGTAAACTACACCTCCGCCCTCTCTCGTTTCGGCCTCGCGCACCTGAACCACCAAACCAACATCTCCAGCCCCTTCATCAGCGTCTACGACAACCTCGCGCACGCAGAAGCCGTCGCCAAGCACTTCGCAAGCAAGTATGGCGAGGACACGCTGGTCGTGACGGTCGATACGAAACATTTTGCGCGGGGCCCTGTGTTTCGCGCCGCGGATCTGCTGGAGAGAGAGGCGGAGAAGGGGGCTGCCGAGGGCGTGGAAGTCCCGCAGGAGAAGGTGTGGTTGCATTGGGGCGAGTACCTGGTCATGTATCGGATTCCGGCGCAGGCGATTCGGGATCAGACGCCGGTCGCCAGAGGGGAAGAGCAGAAGTGGAGGGCGGTGGGGGTTATTGGGGGCGCGTGAGAGACGGTGGGAAGGGGTGGTGAGATGATGGAAGGGGGTGGGCGGTGAGAGTCGGAGTGTGACGCGCTCTGGATGTTTGTGCATTATTCTTGCCTCTCCTTCCTTTTCCCTTTCGCATTGCTTTACATCGTGGCGTCTTCTTTGGCTGGACTTCAGCGGTCTTTCAGTGGCTCTAGCTTATCCTCGAATGCCCCTTTCCGTCTGTGTAGGATAGCATTAGCATCTCCTCTCCTCTCCTTCTTCCGCCTGCATACGCCGGAGTTGGCTTTCCATTTCCCGTCCCGCATATACTGGCGTTCCGCTTCTCTCTTTGTCAACTGGCTAGGTGTTCGGATTGCGCTGTTACCCCCTTCATACGAAGCACAGTATCTTAAAGATGATATTATGGTAGTGAATTCAAGAAACGAATACTCATTCAGCGTCATGCATAGTTAGTTATTGCAGAAGTAGCTGACCATCAGCGCCGGGTCCTAGGCTGAGTATAGCATCGGAGCATGACGCATCGAACAGGCGCCTGGGCCCCTGGCAACATACGTCCCGTGTTCCTGCCAAGAGGTCCCAATCTACCCTATCTTTCACAGATCCACCGTTTACACCCGTACCACATCCCCCGGACTCGGTGGCACATCACCCTTCTCCCACTCCAGTAGCTCGCTCCCCCGGTACAAACTCCATAACTCCATCCTCGACAATAACATCCTAATGCTCGAACAATTCTGCTCCCGCTCCTCCCCATTGACAAGATTCCGCGCGATATCCGGAGCGCTATTAGCGTTAAACCAAAACATGTCCGCTAAATGGACTCTAGAGTCCTCCAAGAACAAATAGTACTCCCAATTCAGCCTTTGGAAGAGTCGGTCTGGATATCGTCATGTACTACGGCCTGGCCGGCATTCGAAAACAAAACGCAGGGACTGTGCGGAGCGCTCTTTGCTTGTGCCCATATATTATTGCTCTATGCTAAGCCTACGAGGTCATCTAGCACTCTTCCATCGCGATTCTCAGTCCACTGCACCGTTCTGCGGCGGAATAATCTCACCGTCGGCCGTAATTTGATGACCCATGCCGACCGTTTGAATCTCCTGCTCCTCTTCGACTTCTTCCTCTTGCACCTCGCTCACTTGCACCTGCACTTCTCGCACCTGCACTTCATGCATCTGCACTTCCCACACCTGCACTTCTCGCATTTGCACCTCTTGCGCCTGCTCCTCTAGTACCACCGCCTCCTCGTCTTGCACCTCCTCCTCCTGCGCCTCCCAAGCTGTCTGTTCGGCGTCAGCCTGGGCTTTCCTCAAAGCCCTCTCGCTGGCACTTGTCCCCAAGAGCTCGCTAGACTGTTGAGACGGCCTCCAGGGATTGTAGCTTCCTTCGTCCGCTGGTTGAGACGGCTGACCCTGATTCTGTTGTGCAACGACCCTCCGAGCATGTGCCCGTCCCTCAATTATGGACTGGTCGCGCAGAAGGATATCCAGGTCCAGGGACTGCCTCCACGGAGCAGCAGCCTCTCCTGCACCTTGCTGTGAGGATCCTCCTGCTGAGGGTCTTAGTATACCTCGGGGAATAGATGTAGCAGAGCTTCTTCGATGCCGCGGCTGAGAGCCTTGTGACAACCATACTGGCTGCTGCGAGCGTTGCCTCTGTGGTGTGGATGCTGAAGGACCTCCGCGCTGTTGCGGTGATGTCGTCTGGCTCGAACGCCGCGGCCGAGGTAAAGAGGAACGCGGTTGCTCCTCGCGTGGAGATTCGCCTGCTCCTTGACCGCTACTGGACGATTGGCTCGACGAGGTGCGCTTCTTTAAAATGCCTTTGGAGATGCTTGGACGTTTGCCAGCCACCTTTGGGGACAGCACGCTGTCCGATCGCTAGCCGGGCCGCATTCTGTACCCCGTGATCATGTTGACGTACATGCCAGGCATTGTGTGTAATACCCGGGGATGCTCGCAAAATAACCAGTTATTGACCTCGTAGGTTTTCACCGCCTTCTCGTACATTTCGCGCTCTCTGATAGGGGATGGGCTTTCTTCTTCTGCTGCAGCGCTCACAAGCTCTACGAACTCTTCGAATTCGCGAGTACGTCGACACGACGCGAGACCGTCCCATACTAAGATGAGCCAGACGGGAAAGAAGGTAAGAGCAATCTGGCGGAGGTTCCTAAGCTTCTTCCTCCAGCCTTCTTCAAAGAGAGAGAACCAGATGGGCGTAAGTACCAAGACTGGGAGGAAGCTGAGCAACATCATAAACATGCATTTTCGACGACGGTCCTGTAGCTCGATAATTGTGATAGCGTGGGCGGTGTCCATGGTACTCCGCAGTATCTTCTTAGCTGCCTCGTCGTCGAAATGATGGAACGAGAGATTGAATAAACGGAATATGCGCTTCGAGTCGTCTGCAAAGGATATTCTTCCAGCGGCACCGCTGCTCATAGCAACGGTCGGAGGATCAGCGGCGTCGATTGGGTAATCGATGACCCGCAAATGTTTCGAGCTCGCTGTATGCTCCATCCACGCCTTGGGGTTAGGGTGGAGATCAGAAATCGTGAACTGAAGGGGCTCTTCGCCTTTGCTTGCCCGATCTCGGTTGATAAGCCGCTCGAACACAGGTGTTGGACCCCCGCTACCAGAGCAGAACTCGAATATTTCGAGCCTGCTGGCAGCCATGGAGGCGACCTCATTGACAATGTCCGTCAACTGCCAGCAAGCAGTGAACGCAGGTGGGTACAGCTGAACCAAGGGTATTTTTCGTGTCCATTGCTTAGTGAGCGTGTTCTGGCACGTATTGATGATCACTTCGGGCATCCTGTTGTAGGTTAGTCACCTACGATTAGAATATGCGCTAGGAAGGTGCACTGAGACTGACCAAGTCATGTCGCACCACTCTCGTGCTCTGTAGGCCCTCTCATCATATAAAGCATCGGGCCTGGGAACCAGTTTGGACAGCAGCATCTGCAGTATCGCCCCAATGGTACCAGACTCGGGAGTAATGTCAGCAAAAGGTGCGATCGTAGCAGGCCCAGATTCCGGTGGAGGCTTATGTGCCTGCTCTTCCGGAGGCGAGGATCGAGTGAATAGGGACATTAAACGACGTGGGTTCCGCAAAGGTAGACTTGGGGGTTGAAGCGGCCCGATATCACGTGCTGGGCCAGGCAGCTGCTGGTCCAAAGGCGACACGATCGACTCCACCCGCGCTTTCCCCTTGCTCTGGGGCTGGTTGAAGTTGAAGTTCTCAGAGAAATTGCCAGTGCCTGGGGCATGGCTTCCCCCTTCGGTAGACTCGACAGAGCGGGCCTGATATCGGTGACGGTCTTCGGGTCCTTCCGATGGACTACTGGGATCTGGGTGAGACGCTGCATGAGAACCATCCTGCGCATTGTCCTCTGAGGCCCCTTCGATAGAGTCATTGCCAGATCTCAACTGACGGCGACGCAATTCGGATCCCCCGTGGTCATCGATGTTCCTCATGTTGTCGACAATGAAAGGTGAAGCCGGTTGGACCTCTGGTGCAGCCGTTTCGACGGCGACAGCGCTTGCTGCGCCTTCTCCTGTGGTAGATGAGACCTCAGGCATGCTCGGCGAGGCTGGTTCGTTATTTGAGTCTAGTTCTGCGAATTCTTCCCCCAAGGCATCATGTAAGCTCAGAGCTGCCGAATGAGTAGTTGAGGTGCTCGTGCTCTCTGGGCCGCTTCCTTTTCTGACCGTTAGCAATCAAGGCTTGTTCGGAAATTTTCTGTGGCTACCAGGACTCATCTCCAGGCTCGAGACGGGGTCAACTGATGTAGCGATAGACTTGTAGAGATGGCTTGTTTGGAGTAACGATAGCTGCGAACGTGTGCGCGTTTTGGCGACGAGAGCCCAAGGACAAGAAAACATTGACTTACCTGTGCCAAAGGCTCCTGCAGGACTTGTTCAGAGCAAGGATAATTCGTGTGCATTCGTGTGGAAGTGACATCTCGAAGTCGACGACGCAGGCGCGTTTGTGAGGTTGACTTGAGACAATAGCGTCTGGAGGTACTAGCGCAATTGACTAATGCGGTTAGATCACCTTTCACGTCGTCATGCGGTATGAGCCTTGCAAATATCTGGGGATGCGAGTACTGTGGGAATAAGTTTGGAATGTAACTTTTATTCCAAAAATTTGGTCGATTGTGATCAAAGTACACGGAACGATGCTATCTTCGATCGGATTTTGAAACCTTCAGGAACCCCTGGTGAGTGGTTCATGTAAGGATACATGCGACCCTGCAGCGTCTTCTCACTCCCGCATCAGATTTGGCTGTACCATTTCATCTAATGTCGAAGGTTCTTCAAGGCGTACGCGGCAATCTCGCGAACGGATACACATAGGTGGTAGACTCGTCCCACACCTGAATGTGCTATGAAAGGGACCCCTTTCATGATAGCATGTTCAATGGGAACCTTCGAAAGCTAGAACGTAGCTAGTTCACGAAGCTTCGGCTTCTAGCGTAGAACGTTGCGCTGAAGGGTGCCTTTCCACTTCTACCCCTATGCTCTTCTCCAGTTCTCATTCGCAGGACGAGGTATGCAGCCATTTCGGATCGTCCGAGACAGATCTGCAGCCACAGCCATAGCCACACTCAGCCACAACCCAAAATCTCGGATATCGCAAGTTCAGCCGAACAGCCAACCAATCCTTCAAGATGCTCACCATCCACTACCTATCTTGCATCTGCACGTAAACTCTCCCCTGAATATTGGACAACACTCCAGCAGACTCCTCAACACCGTCATCTCAACATCAAACCGTCGCATCCAGCGCATCCGCCTCCCAAACGCCTCGCAGCAAGCCATCTCTATTTTTAACCCCACACAGAAAACTCTTCCTTTCCTTGGTTCGAGTGGGACCTCGCGTTTGAACGCTGCCCCTACTCGTTTGATCCTCGGGCTCGCACTCGCACTGGCTGCAAGTGCCATCACAGTGGCGTTTTCTTGCCGTTCGAGAACCGAAACAAACTCAGCGGGGCTTTCTGTCTGGCGCTCGAAACTGCGAAACTGCAAAACGTCAATGCGAAACGAAGGGCACGTCAATGCAAAACAAATGCTCGTTTGACACATGTTTTGACAGGTCGATGGATCGTGTTAGGCATCATTTGACAGAGGGCGCTTTATGCCTGAGGTGGCAAGCGTCAAAACTGTCAGCAAGTAGGGGCATAGCATTATCGATAACCCACTACTGCAGGCATCATCATCGTCAACACTCGGCGTCTTGCGTCTGATGATGGAATCTGCCAAGCAAAAAGGCTTCCATCCAAGCGCAAGTATCATTCTCCCAAACCAGGAAATCCTCCATGTGAGTTAGTGAGCGCCCCCGCCCAGCTTCCACCCTCAACATCACGCAACTCAGCTCCCGGCTCGTTCCCAGCTCGCTACACAAGCCCGCCACCTGAACCACTCCACCGCAGCCATCTCCCCTCCTAAGCCTATACCCGTCTTAATCCCTCCAAAAAGCACCTTCCCGAGCCCCAGTGACATCATCACACGTCCAGCGCCTCGGACATAATCATCTGGTGAGCCAATAGCCAAATTATCTGATACGAAGTTGCAACCCCGTAACTCGGACCGAGTCCGCTCGTCAAAGCCTACTCTACCCGTATAGCGCTTCGTATAGCGCTTTAATATCAGCAGCCGGGGCTTGCGCAAAGGCCGATTGATCGGCTGTCGAACTGAAGATCAGCGGTTTGTCGATCGCACTTTGGGCCAAACAGGATTTTGATTTTGCCGCATTCCATGCGTCTTCAATCTGGGAACATGGTTTTTGCGGGCAAGGGACAACCAGGGTCTGAGGGGGATTGGCGGTGATGTTCGTTCTCGGAGAATTGAATCTTGGAATTCTGCATTTTTGCTTGAGTGCGGCCGAAAAGGGCTACTCGATGCGGTTACGGTTGCGGTTCTCCCCCTCCGCTCCGCTCCCGCTTGGGAAATGCGATATGTTACCCGGCTCAGGATATGCGAGTATATGGTGGTGGGTATACCCTTCTCAGGGGTATAATATATTTACATGATTAAGTAGTGGTTAAATAGTATATGATGCGATGCGATATGCGATGCGATATGCGATGCGATATGCGATGAGCCTCCGTGGCGTATGTCATGCGCGTGCTATGGTATCATGAAAAGACAACACCAGAAAATGCTGAGGGAAAACGCCAAAGCCAATGTCCGTGCCTGTACCGTGATGCTTGTAATGCTGCCTCCGAACGCCTTGAACGATGATAGTGCTTGGTGATCAGTTACTGTCCTCGCTAGTAATCGCGTCGCTTGCCGAAGACGATGTTGACTTGTCGGAGGGTAGTGACCCCAGCGTCCACCTCCAGTCTCTCCTTCGTTTCCGGCGCCCCGCGACAGGCGTTTCGGGACACGAATCGCTCTCCGACTCCGAAGAGTCGCGCTTGTCTCCTGCGCGCGGGCCCTTTGGCCGAGGCGAGCCCTCAAGCGATGAGAAGGCGGAGGAGCTAGACGGTTCGGATGGTGACTGGACGGAAGGCGAAGAAGGCTCGCCAGAGGATGTGAAAGCGACAGACAACGAGGCTGCTGATGATTCTGATTCTGAAGATGCGGCGGTAGAAAGCGAGGATATTGTCGACTGGGAGGACTCAATATCGGAATGCGCCAGCGTGTACCTGACGTTCTTGATCTCCTCTTCTAGCGGAGTTCGGAAGGAGACCTTCTTCTCCGCCGGGAACAGCGGCCTTGCTGCCGCCATTCTCCGCGGTTCGAGCGCTCGCGCGGGGCTGTTGGAGAGGATTGAAGTGAGGTTGTGGGGCTGCTTGTACGGGATTACGATGGTGGCGGAGTCGGTCGAAGCGGATGTGAGAGACGAGGATGGTGTTGCTGCCGAGCTCGGGGTTGAGGACTCGCTCGAGGTCTTGCAGGTGCTGTCTATAGAAAGCCGCGGCTTTGACGGGCGAGCGAGGACTGGCGCGGCGGAGGCAGGCGGCTCGTAGGCGTTGGAGAAGGTGTTGCGGATGGTGGGCGAGACGGCGCTCAGGGTCTCGAGGCGCAGGCTGGAGCCTTTGTAGCGGTGCGTGGTGCTCTGCGTGTCGAGCCGCAGGCGGGGCCGCTGGGGGAGGGTGGTCTGCCGCTGGGGTATTATGGGCAGCGAGGTGGTCATGGTGTGCGGCAGGTGATCTCCGTATGAGGGCGGCATGGAGTGTGATATAGTCGACAGCATCATGCGAACGGATCGAGATTCGGGAGGTCTTCGTGACCGGCGTCCTGGGAGCAGCGGGCGCAGATAAGCCTTAAGAGGGGAGCCGTCAGCGCTCTCGGGGGGGCACTCAGGTGCACGGCGTCGGTTCGTATTCTGGGGGATTTGGCTGCTGATGGGCCGGGGTAGGGTGGGAGCAAATGCGAGCGCTCACGAGCGGGTGATTGACGATATATACCAAGCGGCGGCAGCCAGCACGGCGGGCCTCTTGGGACGCATGGCTTCGGAGGCTATTTTTCTCGCGCACGGAGGTGGTCTTGACGGACTGCTGGGATGGCGTAGGCGCTTGAGACTCCCGTTTCAGCGACGCAGACGGGGACGCCAGCCAAGGGGCGCCCTGCAGCGATCTAAAAGCGGCACAGCTATTTTGGGCGTCGCCACCGCTGCACCCTCACACGCCAGCGCGAGCCGCGCAGCCTGGCCCCTGCGCGCGCTCGCTGCCCTTCGAGAAGACGTCCCGCGGCTGGGCCTCGTCCATGTCGTCCAGTGTCGTCCAGTATTGCCAATAGCGCCATCGCAGGACCCGCCGCGGCCGGCCTTGGCATCGAGACTGCTTCACGCGCGTTTCGAGCCTGCGTTCCATCGCAGCCGTTGCGTGCGCGTCTGCGACTGCACCCCAAACCCGCGAACCGCCCATCCTCCACCGACGTCTCCGCACCAGGGCGCTGGGCGTGATGGACGGGCCTCGAAGGAAGAGGCTCAAGCGACAGGCCGACTCCATCATCATCCACTTTGTATGTCAGCACGAGCCCAGGCAACCCGAAGCGGCCCAGCAAGCAAGCACTGCCCTACCTCGCAGCTGATCCCCGAGCCTCACGTCGTCGTAATGCAGTACAGTAGTCTGGTCTGGTCTGGTTTGGTCTGGTCCTTTCCCCAGCGCCGAATGTGCTAACGTGTTCTCTGTGTCTTCCCTAGGACTACGTAGGCATCTCAGTCACTCCGCTTGGAACACAGTTCGGCTTTGCTCACCCAGGACAAGGACTGCTTCTACGCCAGCGTTTTCGAGGCTGAAACTCCGTCGCTGCGATCACGCCCGCTGGCTGTGCAACAGAAACAGATCGTAGTCACATGCAACTACGAGGCACGCCGCAGAGTTCGTCTTCCCGTCTGTTGTCATCTGTCTCGCGGCGGGCGGGCGAACAAACAGTCGGCTGGCGCAGGCTGCTTCGAATCAGAATTCGACGCTTTTCCCACATTTACCTGCTTAGGCAGCAGAGACGATTGCTTGTTCGCTCGCCCGCGGTCGTCCTGATCGGTATGCTCGCGGCGCTGTCAGCCTTTGCTGACTTGCGCAGGGCTTGCACAAGCTGCAACTCATCAAGGAAGCGAAGAGAATCTGCCCGGATGTAGTCATCGTGCTGGGTGAGGATCTCACTCGGTTCAGAAACGCCTCCAAAGAGCTCTTCGCCCTTCTCAGGTCTTACTCTTGGAACGCTCGGTGTGAGCGGTTGGGCTTTGACGAGGTTGGTTTCCCGTCCCTTCGTAAGCTTTCCTTGTGTCTTCACTACGCCGCTGCTATTATTTTCCTGCCTGAGACGCTCCTTTTTTACTTCCCGTCCTCACTTTCGGCTCCAGCATCTCACACGCGGACGGTGAACAACCACTAAGATGCGTCCGATAGGTCTGGATGGACGTGACTGATGTGATCGACTATAATTATGCCATTCTGAACCCGAACGACCTTACCAACTCGTTCTTCTGTCTCTCCAAAAATGACCCTGAGGCGGGCTTTCCGATTGATGCCTCCACAGTGACTGGTTCGACGTATCCAGCAACATCGACTGATTCTACGGGTAAGCTTTCTGTATGCCTTCCTCGGCGCATAGGACGGGATAGCACGGACATGAATCTGCGTCCTCTTGTTATCGATTGCTCTCGCTTCTATTGCGGCTATGCCATCAACCATTTGGTCGATACTCACCGCCAAGACTGCCAGCTAGAGAGCAACCCGTTCGACCCGCTCGAGAGGCACTCTCTGGACGGAGGCATGCTTAGAGCATGTTCCAGCCCGCGCGCCGCCTTCTCATCATTTTCTGTCTTTCGATCGAAGACGCCGTTAAATCCTGCCGTCTTACTAAAGCGAGGCGCTAACGTGCAGTAGGCGCCCTGTCGGATTCGCTGCGGCTACGCCTGCATCTAGCATCACACTTGGCGGCGCATCTGCGAGGAAAGCTTGAATCGGAGAAAGGCTACACCTGTACGGTCGGCATTTCCACCAACAAGTTGCTCTCCAAGCTCGTCGGTAACCTGCATAAGCCCAACGGCCAGACAACCTTACTGCCGTCGTACACCTCTGAGGACGGGGACGATGCTGTTACCTCCTTTATAGACGGTCATGAGGTTGGAAAGATCCCGGGTATCGGCTTCAAGCTTGCACAGAAAATCCGTGCTCATGTGCTGCAGAGGCCCGTCGACTTCGACGCTGGTCTCGTGTATGGTGGGACTAAAGAGAATGTGTTGGTAGGAGACGTGAGAAAGTACCCCGGCATGGGTGCAGAAGCGCTTGAACAGATCCTTGGAGGTCCAGGTACCCCGCATGGCATCGGCGCTAAGATATGGGGGTTGTTGAACGGGTGTGACGACACGGAAGTCGGGCAGGCGCGCGAAGTTCCCAAGCAAATCAGCATCGAGGATAGTTATACCCGCCTTGATTCTCTAGATGAAGTGATTAAGGAGCTGCGAATGCTGGCCAAGAGCTTGCTCAGGAGGATGCACGCAGACTTGCTCGAAGCCGATGAAGACGTTCGGACGCCTGAGGACGATGTCGACAGCGCGGCAATCGCTCCGAAACGTTGGCAAGCCTTTCCGAAGACTATCCGCCTCTCGACCCGTCCGAGGCCCCCACAGAATGCGGACGGCAGACGTAACCGCTCCTTCGCGCGCATCTCTCGTTCAGCACCAATGCCAAACTTCGTGTTCAATTTCAAAGAGAGCGTTGACGCTTTGTCAGAGCGCCTGGTAACAGAGACTTTGGTTCCATTGTTCCGCAAACTACATCCTGAGAAGAGCGGCTGGAACCTGAGCCTGGTCAATGTTGCAGCTACAAACATGGTGGATGCGGCTAGCGAGAAGGCCGGCGTGGGTAGAGATATCGGGAAGATGTTTAAGCGCCAGGATGACGTGCTGAAGCAGTGGAGGGTCGAGGAACCGAGTGACACCGTGTACGCGGCCAAGGACGAGCACAATCAGGTAGCGATGGGAGAAAGCGAGCATGAAGAGCTGATGCTTCCGTCCGAAGTATCGAAGCTCCAAAAGGGCAGAGGAGGCTCCGAAGACGTGCCGACGCCGTCGCAAGAAGACAACTTCGCCACGCACGACCGCTGGGAATCTGAAGACGAAGACATGCTAGATGACGAGTCGTACCGATGCGAAGAGTGTGGAGCAGTGATGCCCCTCTTTGCGATGGGCGCTCATGCCCGCTGGCATCAGAATTAGTCCCGGTTATGTGGAAATTATGATACCCAAATAGATCTTCAATACGATCCAAAGTCCAGATCTCAAGCCGTGAAACAGTCTCAAGATACGAGCGTTCGCCTCTCGATAGCTCGGGATGACTAGTGGTGGCTTGATGGTTATCGACAGCTGTCTTCTGTAGCTTCCGGGTGGCTTTCGTGAGCTAAAATTGGGATCTGCTCACCCGCCAGAGTCTCCTCCTCGAAGCGCAAGTTCCGCCGCAGAGAATGCAATGTGATCTCAAGCAATATCGAGCCCAATCTCAGACCATGAAGTTTCGCAAGATCCTCCGGAAGTAGTTGTGATACCTTCCCCATTAAGCCATGACAGCATTCCAGAAAAGGCATCGACGCCGTTGCATGTGTGCACGAGCCCCGCCTCGGCAAGTTTACCGCAAGCGTGGGCATGTGAAGGCGATGTGAGCTTGACGTAGCACTGTCAACCTGCGATCACACCAACCTTATTTCACGCGCTCCTACGACTCCTACGACTCCTGCGATGCAATTCTTTGCTCTCCAATTGGTGTTTACGTGAGTCAAGCTTGGGAGAGCAAGATGCCGGGCTCGTCAAGGCTACCCGTCAGTCTCCGCGAGACGTTCAACGCGCGGAAGCGCTCAGTGAGGGGGCAGCAGCTTGCGGCGCTGAATATCGATCTGTATGCTTATCTATATTCCGTGAGTGGATGAGACATGTACTAATTGAGGTGCGCACGCAGTCTTAGGAATATCATATTCATCCTCTTCGTCCTCCGTTGGACGCGCAAACTCTTCTACCAGCTCAAAGGCCGCGGCATCATCGGCTCCGTTGTCGACGTCTACACATACGTCCGGCACACCCTCTATGGCGTCTTCTTGCGTCTACCTGGCGTCCGCACAAAAGTTCAGACGCAGGTCGCGGAATCGATACTTAAACTCGAGCGCAAGCTCGTTCCTTCCGGTCCGGGCGTCGTGAGGATTACCAGTCTTCCAAGCGAGGGATGGAGCGAAGAGGAGGTGCGAACAAAGCTGCAAGAGCTGGCAGATATGGATCATACCCGCTGGGAAGATGGGAGGGTTAGCGGGGCGGTGTATCACGGTGGAGATGAGTTGATAAAGCTGCAGACGGAGGCATTTGGGAAGTTTACGGTTGCGAATCCGATTCATCCTGATGTGTTTCCCGGTGTGAGGAAGATGGAGGCAGAGGTTGTCGCTATGGTATGAGGAATTGGCAATCCTGAGATGTGCGAGAATTGGAGAGCTAACAAGCAATAGGTCCTTTCGCTGTTCAACGCTCCCGAAGGCGCCGTAGGCGTCACAACGAGCGGCGGCACCGAATCCATCCTCATGGCCTGCCTCTCCGCGCGCAACAAAGCCTACCAAGAACGCGGCGTCACCGAGCCCGAAATGATCCTCCCCGAGACCGCACATACGGCTTTCCGCAAAGCAGGCGAATACTTCAAGATTAAGATCCACCTCGTAGCCTGCAAGGCGCCGTCCTACAAAGTTCACTTGCCCTCTGTTTCGCGTCTCATCAATCCCAATACCATCCTCCTAGTCGGTTCCGCGCCAAACTTTCCCCATGGCATCATCGATGATATCTCTGGTCTCTCGAAATTGGCGCATAAGAAGAAGTTGCCACTTCATGTAGACTGCTGTCTTGGCTCGTTCATTATCCCGCTTCTACCCAAAGCAGGTTTTGACTCCGAGCCCTTCGACTTCAAACTCAAAGGTGTGACTAGTATATCCTGCGACACACACAAATACGGATTCGCGCCGAAGGGGAACAGCACCGTGCTATACCGCTCCGATGACTACCGCAAATACCAATATTTTATCAGTCCCGATTGGTCCGGCGGCGTATACGCTTCTCCCTCGATCGCGGGATCAAGACCTGGCGCGCTGATTGCAGGATGCTGGGCTAGTTTGGTCAAGCAGGGCGAGAGTGGATATGTGGATGCATGTCATAAGATTGTGGGCGCGATGAAGAAGATCGAGGGCACCATTCGCGAGCGGCCTGAACTCTCCACAGACCTCAAAGTCATCGGCCGACCCCTCGTCTCCGTCGTTGCATTCCTCTCGAACACGTTGGATATTTACGACATCGCAGATGGTATGTCTGAAAAGGGATGGCATCTCAACGCCCTCCAATCACCCCCAGCGATCCATATAGCTGTCACTTTACCCATCGTCGCCGCTGTTGATAAGCTGATCGACGATCTGGTCGAAGTCACTGAGGAGGTTAAGGAGAAGGAGAGAAGGCGGATAGCAGAGGGGAAGGGAGCGAAGGGAGCGGTCAAGGGCGATGCGGCGGCGCTGTACGGTGTTGCTGGGAGCCTGCCAAATAAGAGTGTGGTTGTGGATTTGGCGAAAGGGTTCTTGGATACCTTGTATAAGGCCTAGGGTTTCCGTCGGGTCCATTGTTATATCTTACTAGAATACTAATGGGTTGATAGCGTTCCAGAGCGTGTATACAACCTTAAACCTTAGAATGATTGATCGTACGTGATTGGGCTGATGTGAACTAGGATTTCATAGGCTCGGTCCGTTGAATGTTGTACACCATGGTTCCATAATACAGATATTTCTACATGTCTACGATGGGTTGGTTGAAGGTATTCGTGCAGCTGTCTCCTCTAGTGGGAGCTTCTTCCTCGGTCTCTTCAGGTCTGCTTCTGTTACTCCGTTCAGTCCAACCGTCGTTATACCCATTTTCGGCGGGTCGCCCTTCTTTACAAACTCATACAAACCTGCAATATGTTAGCCATGACGCCTCTCCGATCCCAACAACCCATTACTCACCAGGCAGTTTATTCCCCGCCAACCTAAACGCATCCCGCACAACCTGCTCATGCAAATCCCCCTTAATCTCGAAAATCACCTTGCTCACCGCCACCCTGCTAGCCCAATGATCGAAACTCCCCTTTCCTTTCCCCATTCTGCTCTCGTTCCCGCTCGTGTACACGCCGATGTTTGCGGAGATGCGCTCGTAGAGCCGGAACTTCATGCCTCGCAGCCGCTTCTTTATTGTCTCTTCGGCGATGCGGAGCTGAGTGGAGGAGATGCGCCGGTCGTGGTCGCGCATCCGCAGCCCGTAGTCGCCCCATACCACCGTGGTGCCGCGTGTGCTGCCGCCGGTGGGGACGCGGCAGCGGCCCTTTCGCGATTTGCGCGATTCGCCGGCTTTGGGAGCGAGCCAGTTGGAGGAGCGAGGCGTGGAGGAGAAGAGGCGGACGGGGGGTGGGAGGAGTGGGGGGATCGGTGGTGATGCGAGTACTGGATGCTGTTAGCAGAGCTCCTGAGAGGGTGCCAGAGGGGGATATACATCGCGGTCGGGACGAAGAAAGAGTCAGCTGACTCAATTGAGCCGTGAGGCCCTGTGATATCCTGGGCGGCGGCATGATGTCGTTCAGCAGCCGTCACATTCGCTCTGAAGCGTCACGAAGCAGAGTTGAAGTTCTGCTGCCAAGATGTGGCTGGTGCACGTGTGGCTGACCAATCTAGGCAAGCGCGTCCCCCGTGTTAAAGTGATTTCGCGACCGTCATCGACGCGTTCCCGTCGCCTGTCGCCTGTCGTCTTCGCCCATCATTTACCCCTCGACATCAACACCGTGTACAACAGCAACCAGCACCGCTGCGTTGACTGCATTCGCGACCAGATTGTTGGCTGTACAATAGCGGTTAATTGTACGTTTGGGATGCCGGCGGATATCCGCAATTTCTTTGGCGGTGGAGGAGCGCGGGCGAGCCAGGGCAGTCAGGGCAGCCAGAAGAAAGATGAGGTACGTAGAGAGAGATTTGGCGCTCTGAGGACGCTTTTATACATAGCTCGGATTTTCGCCGCACTCGTTTACTTCTCCCCACTCTCTGCAGCTTCCCAATTCCATCACTCAGCATGCCGCGAACCGGAACAAAATCCATTTTCAAGGGCATCACTCTACCCCAACCCGGGACTAACCGTGGACAACAGAAGTCTGCTGCGAAGAAGGCCGCGCCCAAGAAGCCTGCCCGAGCCAGTCGAGTAGTGGAGGATTCGGACGACGATGATGAGGTGGAGGAAGTAAAGTGAGAGAGCCATCCCCGGCGAACTGGCGTAAAGCTAATAGCGGACAGACCCAAGAAGACCACACCCAAGAAACCTCCACCCAAGAAAGTGAAGAAGGAGCCGTCGCCTGAGCTCGAAGAAACAACCACATCCGCCTTCTTCGCTAGCAAGAACAAGCCGAAGCGATCCGAGCCCGTCAAGAAGAAGCCCGTCGACTCGACGCCGAAAGCTACGCCCAAGGCAACACCGGTGAAGGCAAATGGGAAGATCTCGAAAACTGCTACGCCGGCGACCAATGGTAGAGGATCTACCCGGGCGAAGAAACCTGTTAAGTCATATGCAGAGAAGGATGACGAGGATGAGTTCCCGGACGACGATCTCGACGCGGCTGACGATATCTTCGGAGACAACTTCAAGAGGAACGGCAGGAAGGACGGTTACGTTGAAGTCGCCGCCAGTGACGACGATGATATGCCAATAGCCTTACCCCATCGTGGGACACCTAAGAAACCAGCCAAGAAGCAGAAGACGATCAAGCAAGACGATGACTTTGATCCTGAGAATGAGGATGTCGATATGAAAGACATTGATGCGGACGACGATTTCATTGTGCCGGACGACGAAGAGAGCGCAACCAAAAGCCAGCCAAAGAAGACTTCGGCCGCTGGACGGAAACGGAAGACACCCGAGTCTGACGACGACGAGGAAGAAGTCGAGGAGAAGCCCAAGAAGGGTCGTTTCAAGAAGGCAACTCCAGCGAAATCGCCGGCGAAGACGCCGGCGAAGAAGAAGGCCAAGAAGGAGGACGATGCTGAAAGCAAGGACATACAAGCAATCTACGATAGCATTCCCTTGGTCAAAGCGCCCACTCCTCCTCCAAAGGATGACTCGACAAAATTCGACTGGAGAATGAAAGCTGCTGGTGGTGGCAATGCAGATGCAGCACCTATTGGTGGATCTGGCGATATGCCCTCTGGTAGCGAGACCTGCCTTGCTGGTTTGACGTTCGTTTTCACTGGTGTCCTGCAGCGATGGGGTCGAAACGAAGCTCAGGAACTCGTCAAGCGTCACGGCGGAAAGGTTACAGGAGCCCCAAGCAAGAAAACAGATTACGTTGTGCTGGGTCAGGATGCCGGCCCGAGCAAGCTGCGAAAGATTCAAGACATGCACATCAAAACCATCGATGAAGATGGAGTTACAGCACTCATTGAAAAATTGACCGCAGCTGGCAACAAGGGCGACTCGAAGGCTCAGGCCGCGTACAAAGAGAAGCAGCGTAAAGAGGAAGAGAAGATCAGAGAGCAGGCGGCGCAAATGGAGAAGGAAGACCAGGCCAGGCTGAAGGCTCTTAAGGCTGCGAAGACTGCTGGAGGTAGCAAGACTACCTCTGCCGGTACTTCTGCTGCTAACAAGAGTGCAGATCCCACTGTTGACTCTCGGCTCTGGACGACGAAGTATGCTCCCACTTCTCTCAACCAGATTTGCGGAAACAAGGCAACAGTGGAGAAGCTGCAGCGGTGGTTGCAGAGGTTCCCGAAGAGTCTCAAGACAGGCTTCAAGCTTGCTGGTCCCGATGGAAGCGGTGTCTTCCGTGCTGTCATGCTCCATGGTCCTCCTGGTATCGGCAAGACTACCGCAGCGCATCTCGTCGCTAAGCTTGAGGGCTATGACATCGTTGAAAGCAACGCCAGTGACACTCGAAGCAAGAAGCTTGTCGAAGAAGGCCTACGAGGCGTCCTCAGCACGACATCGCTACATGGCTACTTTGCTGGCGACGGCAAAAAGGTCGAGGCGTCGAAGAGGAAGCTAGTTCTGATTATGGACGAGGTGGACGGCATGTCTGCCGGCGACCGAGGCGGTGTTGGAGCTCTTGCCGCAGTCTGCAAGAAGACAGAGATCCCCATGATCTTGATCTGTAACGACAGGCGGCTACCGAAGATGAAGCCGTTTGATTATGTTACCTTCGATTTGCCTTTCCGAAGGCCGACCGTGGACCAAATTCGCTCTCGTATCATGACCATCGCTTTCCGAGAAGGATTGAAGCTCCCTGGGCCAGTTGTCAACGCTCTAATTGAGGGCAGCCACGCGGATATTCGTCAAGTAGTTAACATGATCTCCACAGCCAAGCTAGACCAGGAAGCCATGGATTTCGACAAGGGCAAGCAGATGTCTAAGAACTGGCAAAAGCACGTCATTCTGAAACCTTGGGATATCACGTCGAAGATCCTTGGTGGCGGCATGTTCGCAGCTAGCAGCAAAGCGACGCTAAACGAGAAGATTGAGCTTTACTTCAACGACCACGAGTTCAGCCCTCTCATGCTTCAGGAGAACTACCTTGGCACGATGCCAATCGGCGCCCTGCAATATGGCGGCAAGGAGAAGAATATGAAGATGCTGGAGCTGGCGTCTGAGGCTGCCGATAGCATCAGCGACGGCGACCTTGTCGACCGAATGATTCACGGCTCTCAGCAACACTGGAGCTTGATGCCGACGCATGCAGTCTTCAGCTTCGTTCGGCCGGCAAGCTTTGTCGCTGGTAGCATGGCTGGCCACCAGACGCGCTTCACGAGTTGGCTCGGCAAGAACAGCAATCAAGGCAAACTCACACGCATGGTGAAGGAGATTCAGGCACATATGCGATTACGCTCCTCTGGCGATAGGCATGAGGTTCGACAACAATACATCCCTGTTCTCTGGACCGAACTGGTCAAGCGGCTGGAGGAGCAAGGAAAGGAGGCTGTTCCGGAGATCATAGAGCTTATGGACAGCTACTTCTTGACAAAGGATGATTTCGATGCGATCATGGAGCTGGGCGTGGGTCCGATGGCGCAGGAAAAGATCAACATTGCTTCGGCGTCGAAGTCGACATTTACCAGGCTGTAAGTGCTTCCCTTTCACTAATTGGGTCCAATCACCTAACATCATTCAGATACAATCAACAGTCCCACCCGCTTCCCTTCATGAAAGCGTCCAGCGTTGTGCAACCAAAAAAAGCCGTCAAGGAGAAGCCCGATCTCGAAGAAGCGCTCGAAGAGTCTGACGAGGAGGAGGTCGTGAACGAGATCAAGGAGGACGATGAGGAGACAGATCTCTCTAAGGATAAGTACGTTAAGCAGCCAAAGAAAAAAGCCGCGAAGAAGAATGGTCAGCCAGCAAAGCCGAAGGGCAAGAAGAGACCCGCGGAGGATGACGACGAGGATGAGAGCGAAGAGGAGGTGAAGCCCAAGGGAAAGGGCAAGGGTAAGGCTCCTGTGGGTAAGGGGAAGAAGAAGTGAACCGGGTAACAGTGCATTGACGGCGTATGTTTTGTGTGTATACATTTGGCGGGGATTTCATGGTGGCTTTCCGAGCATCTCTTGGAGTTCTAGCGTGGAAGACTCATTGGAATATGAGACTATCCTGGGGAGAAAGTGCGTTTGTAGCTGGATAGCGTATCTATTTGCAATCGACATGCATTGAAGCTGTAGGCGGAGCGCCAGATAGGTGTAGCGTCGGGAATAAGCTCCATTCGGGGAGGACCGCATCCCGCAGGCCAAGACGTTGGGGGATCTGCATGGTGATCCCAGTTTCTCCACGTCTCTGAACCATGACGCGGGGATAGACGTTGGATTACGGATTACCCCGCAGACTAGGGTCAATTGCATCCGATGAGAAACGTTTAGTTCGGCAGTTCTCCATCGGCGGGCGCGCCGATCGCAGGTTTCGCCGAGATATCTTTTCTTTTGAAGCTTGCGATTCCTTTCCTGCTACTCTCTCACTTACCCAGCTCCTGCTTTTGTATCCGGAAAGATGGAGAAACCGGAAGCTATCCAACAATTTGAGCATCAGAGCGAGGAAGAGAGGAAGTACGACGGGGAGAGTGCTGAAATCGATGTTAACGATGAGAAACGCAACAAGAAGTTTAATCGACGCCTCGACTTGCGTATCCTGCCACTATGCTGCTGGGTCTATCTGCTGAACTTCCTCGATCGAGGTACCTCTTCCATCCCATCCCACTCCACCCCTCAGAAAAACCTCTCTAACCACCCACAGGCAACATCGGCAACTCCAAGGTCCTAAATGCGGAGACGGGCGATGATCTCCTCCAAAACACGCACATGACGGCCGACGGCTACGCCATCACAGTGACGCTCTTCTCCATCGCGTACACGCTGTTCGAAGTCCCTTCCAACTTCGTCATGAAGCACTACGTCCGGCCTAGCATATGGCTAGGCTTCCTACTATTTGCGTGGGGCGCGCTGACGATTGGGTTTGCGGGCGTGAAAAACTATGCGAGTGTCGTCGTGCTGCGGTTTTTCATTGGCGTTGCAGAGGCCGGGTTTTTCCCAGGCATTGTGTATCTCATTACGATATGGTATCGACACGATGAGAGGGCGGTGCGGATCGCGCTGGTGATTGCATTTTGTAATCTTGCGGGTGCGTTTGGAGGCGCCATTGCGTATGGAGTTGGGCATATCAATGGGGCTGCTGGCTTGGAGGGGTTTAGGTGGTTGTTTATTATCGAGGTAAGTTCCCAGATGGCATGCAGTCCTGCCTTTCTTCGCTCACGGATAATCAGGGCATCATCACCGTCCTCTCCGCCTTCCTCCTCTGGTTCTTCCTCCCGGACTATCCCGCCCGCGCCCGCTGGCTCTCCGCCTCCGAGAAGCAGTTCGCCATCGACCGTCTCGCCGAACGAGGAGGCGGCTACGAGCAGACGCACGGCTCGCGCCGCGAGATCCTCGCCACGTGTTTCCATCCGCGCATGCTGTGCCACTACGTCGCTTACATCGCGGACGTCGTACCGCAAGGCTCCTTTACCTTCTTCACTCCCACGATCGTCACCGGGCTAGGATACACCTCGATCCACGCCCAGCTCCTCACCGTCCCTCCCTGGGTTGTTGGTTTCTGTGTCGCCATCACCCTGTCGTACTCGGCAGACCACTTCAACGCCCGCGGCTTGCATATCAGCCTCGCCTCGCTTGTCGGCGGCATCGGATGGCTGACGGCAGGTCTGCTCCCGCACGACGCCTACGTAAAGCGCTACGGGTGTCTCTGTCTCGCGGCCGCGGGCGCATTTCCTGCGGCGCCGTCGATGACGAACTGGGTTACTTGCAATACGCCGAGCTTCCTTACTATTCCTTTGGCTATTGCCCTGCATAACTCGTCAGCGGGCCTGGGTCAGATTATAGCACAGTGGATTTGGCGTGCTGATGAGGCTGGCAAGGGGTATCCGACGGGGAACTTTGTCTGCGCGGGGTGTAGCTTCTTCGTTGCTATTATTGCTGCTGGGCTAAGGGTATGGTATGGGAGGATGAATAAGAAGGGAGAGAGAGATGCTGCGGGCAGGGAGAGGGTGTGGGCTTATTGAAGGGCTGGGAAGAAAAGGACGACCGCTGATGCGCCTTCATGATAAGGCTTCAGTGTCATAAGTAGAGTCAAGGAGGGGAGTTTGAAAGTCGACTCAGAGCTTGGAACAGGGACAATATTGATCCCACAGTCAATGATCATCATCTCTCCCATCTCGTCCTTAGCGCCGAAAGTTTTTCCAGTCCCAGCTAGGATCCGCGATCCGCGCAGCGAAGTTGGTGAATATTCCCCCGCCATCACTGCTTGCTCGCGACGGAGGCGGTCTCGCTTCTGTTATGTATAAATAAGCAATCCGCATTCGTCTTAATCAAGACAAGATACTCAGAAAGAAAGTCGGAAGGCTTACCTGTATTTGGTGACACTACCGATTCAGTGGTGCCCCTGTCCACTTCAGTTAGTCAGCCTATCTCTTGTTTGAAGCAGAGGGATTTATTACTCACCTCCGCTCGAGCCGGCTGGTCTTGGTGTTGCAGAGCCGGACCCCGACCCAGTCCGTCTTCTGAGCTCCTCGACCAAGCCATCGGAGAAGTAGCCCGTGTCGTCTTGCTCACCTCGGTCGGACGGCGTGTCACTGCGGTTCGACCACCAGTCTGTCACCATGGTCGATGCAGTGTTGTTTTGATCTTGTGCGTGATCGGCATCCCTGTTCACAACGATGGACTCGTCGTCTGAAGGCGTGTCAGGGCGATTGGACCACCAATCCGTTACCATGGTGGATGCGGTGTTGTTGCGATCTTGCGCGTGGTCGGCGTCCCTGTTGATAACGTCGGACTCGTCACTTTCAGATGCGTGGGGTGGGCCTCGCGAACTTAACGCATCCCTGTGGGCAGCACCTGGTACGTTAGAAAGCAGGGTATATATAGGAAACGAGTTACTTGCCCTGAGTAGTCTGGTCGCCAAAATCGCTTTGGGCTTGAGCACGTTCTTCGTCTTCTACTTCTCGGCTGTGCCGTGTTTCCCTGTAAGCTTGATGGTTTGGGCTCGCATGCCTCACAGAAGCCTGGTCTGATACGGCGAAGTCCCTTACTCTTGGGTCGTCCTCGAAGTGTGCATGCGCGTGCGGGTCGTGATGAGATACGGATGGGCTTCTTGCTCGAGCTTCGCTTCTGGCGAGTTGCTCTCCACGAGACCTCGCTTTCGCCTCTGCTTTAGCTTTTCTTTCTTCATTCGCTCCACCTCCTCTGCTTTCTCGACTTTGTGGAGTGGGCTGGTACTCTTCGCTCTGAGCATTTCTGCGTCGAGAACTGCCATTATCGGAGCGTGGTGCAGTAGGAGGTGGTCTTTGAGGTGGACTTCTTCCTCTGCGTCGCGAACCGTAATTGCCAGAGTGTGGTGGGCTGCTAGCTTCGCTTCTTTCCCTACGCTGAGAGCCGCCGTGTTCTGAACCATGTGACCTATGAGCTTCATCTCTTTCTCCGTGCCCCTCCCTATTTCTATCTCTCCCTTCAATCTCCTTTTCCTCATCCTTCTCCTCAGCCCTCCTCTTCCGCCTCCCCTCTCTCCTCTCATCTAATGTGCCCCTTGCCCTCCTCTCCGCCCTTCTTGCCTTGAGCACCTTCTCTTCTTCAAGGTATTTCGTCATATTCTTGACGTGGGTCCCGAAGCCAAATGTCAGCCCCCACTTGAACTTGTACTTCGGAGGCGGTCCCAGCTTAGCGTCTCGCCAGCCCCTACTACCCAGGACAAGAGGCCTCCCATCGGCACCGTACCTTTGCCTGCGACGTGATCTTTTCCGTGCCGGAGGTTCGGAGCTGGAACGTTGGTGGCTACCATGGTGGGAGCGAGGTGATCTATATTGAGAATCTGGAGGCGCAGTTCCTGCAGGTCCGGCACCGCCGGCCATCATGTAGTGCGGGTCTTGGTTATTGCGGTTCGTAGCGCCGCTGACCAGGCTGCCGGTTGCGTGGCTCTCTTGGTCATCATCGCGCGAGCTTCTGCCATGCCGTCCACGCGAAGTGCTGCGATGTCGCCCTCGATGCCCTTCATGCGCCCGGCCATGCTCACTCTCGCGCGACCTGCTTCGATGCCTTCCGCGATGGTCTTGCTGGGGCTTCTTGTATAAGCCCTTGAAGGCAGCAGAGGTCATCTTTTCCTTTGCTTTAGAGTGTTCTCCGGCTTTCCTCGCTTCCTCTTCCTTGTGCAGTCGGTAAACCTTGACTCCTTCGACTACGCCTTCTAATATAAGACGTCCTGTGCTAAGATTGCTTAGTTCGGGATGTCGCGAATGCTGTCCCGTTAAAAGACCCTGAATACGACTCTGTACCGCTTTGCGAGTCTCTTCTGACGCTGGCGATGGCATAGTGTCCCAAAGAAATCATTATGAAGCCGGAAAGGGCTCTGTGGATGTGACTGAAAATGGTTGATGAAAGCGTGAATACAAAGGGGGATACGTTTGAGTGACAACGAACAAGCTCCCTCGTGAAGAGCACGACTGTGATGCCACGAAGAATGGAATAAAAGTGCCTTCGTGTACGCAACAGACGGGGATGACAGCAATGAAACAACACATGGTACCACGTTTGACGTGCATGAAGGCGTGATTATTGCGATATTCGAACGGCGGCGGGGCAAACGGGTCGATGAAGAAAGTGCCATGCTAGCGAATGGTAACGAACACGATTTGGGATGTTCGAGCCTGATCGTCCAGAAGGCGTTGTTAATAGGTGGTATACCTCGACGACTCGCCTCGGGTACTAGACTAGCACAGAGCAATCCTCTCTCGCTGCAGCTCTCCCTTCTCCATGCGCGCAATAGCCTCCCCCTTCATTAGGCCTTCCACGAAGCAAGCTCCAATATACTCATAATACTCTCCTTTCGGCCTCAAGACAACCGGCATATCACACTGCAGCAGGACGGCAATCCTATCGCCCAGCTTAGCAGAGTTAGGCACCATCCCGACTAACCCATGTCGTGTTACGCAAAGTCGCTCTTCACGAAGAAAGACGGCAGCGGGTTTCTGCAACTTCAAGTATGCTGCTGGATTCGGACAAGATGCCTCTGTCGAGGTGAAGTAATGCCTCAGCGGGACGCCATGGATCATGAAGTCGGCGTTAATGTAGAATGCCATGGTGAAAATAACGCCGAGAATGGTGGATGCTGCGAAAATAGGCCAGTATCTTCCTTCGTCAACTTCGTAGAAATCCTGCTTGGTGCAACCGGAGATTATGCCGCTAGGTTCATTCAGAACGACTTCCTCTTTTGGAATCCAGGGGACGTCTAGGAGGGAGGGTCCTTGAGAGAAGTCGTAGTCGCTGTCATGGCAGAGAACACGAGCTAAGGCCAGTTTGGAGGAGTCGTCAACAGGGAGCAAGTATGGGCCTGTATCAGCCGATACTGGACCCGGTTCAGGGTCCCTTTCCGTCCCGTCTCCACGAAATGAAGGGGCCGCGAGAGACTCAACCGTATCCACAAAGACACCTTCACAGAACATGATGAGGCTGTCATCGGAGAACATAGGGGCCCCGTGGAGATGAGCATTCGCTCGGTGAGGCTTATGCCGTACTCCGAGAGACATGTCGATAGAACCAGTGGAGAGATCGAAGGCCCAGGTTGGGAAATCGGTTCTTCGTATTGGGGAGACACGAATCCGAGCGAGATCATACAGGTCGCCTGTCTCCTGAAAGCACGCCTTGGAGAACGCCACGCAGGCATCCCGAATGCTGAAATCCGGCGCGTAACTTGGTCGTATGCTCCTAGCAATCTCTTCCGGCATTAGGGCGAGAAGTCCGTATACCTTATCGCGCGGGTCCGTCGATTCCGAGGATTGCGCTAGATGGACAATGTCGAAGATCGGCAGCTGACCCCTTTCAAAAGCATTATCCCATTCTCGGAGCCAGTTCACCCTCGCAAGCGGTCTGCACAAATAATCCAGAAGTTCAGAGTCGGGCAAATTGCTCGCGAGAGGAAAGGGATAGCTAGTGCTAACGCCGCCCTCTCTGAAGAGATAGTAGAGCTTACACAAATCCTCAGGGGTGAAGTACCAGTCACCGTACCAGAATAGCAAGGATGATGCGAGCCACATTTCCTGAACAACCCATAACCTTGTCCAGTACTGAGCATACGCTGAGCTAGAGGCAAGTGATCGGAGTGCATGTGCCGCCTCAGCATCTGGAACCAGCGAGGCTTTGATCTGTCGTACTCCTAATCCTCTGACGCTGTTAAGCCAGTCCTTTGCTTTCGTGAACTCGGACGGTGTCGTCAGCTGCGGTAGCCCGAGCCATGCTCTTACTGCAAGTGCTTCAGAGTAGATGAGACCCATTTTGGAAACCTCAGTCTCCCGCTCCATAAGATCGTTTTGATTGATGCAAATAGCGTCGATCCAGATCTTCAGCTCCAATTGGCGAACTTCGAGAGATTCCCGCAGTTTGTGTAACGCAACAAATAGGTTCCGAGTCACCGCAAACTTGCAGTCGTTGATGATGATGTGCTCCTTGTTACTAGGATCGCCCCATACATAGCTTAGCGCTATATAATCTCCCCAGGTAAAACGTGCGACAAGGGGATTGATCTCTTCCAAGGGGACATCGTAACTGTCTTTTACCTGAGAAAAGGTGTCGTAAGAACGAATTTTTCTGCTGTCTGGGGCTGTTGTTCTGATGTCTTCTAGCTGGGCATGGAGTTTTAGATTCGTAAGATGCCATGCTGCGAGCTTGCCCTGTGGCAGCAGACCGAGCTCTTCTTTATGTTTCGCGACATGATGGCTATACAACGGGGTGCAGTCATCAAGATCGACGTTCTCTAGCCTGCACCGTATCGGATCTTGCCTTGCAGGATCGTCACTCTCCATTGCTGGTTCAATCGATAAAACCCGGATTTGTTTACTCTTTGCTTTTAACGGTGTGTAAGCAAAAGCCACGTTATGAGTGGCCGAATCGCTTGCACTCCCTTGTTCGTTGAAGTTGGCTTGAATTGTCTCTGTTCCTCCGCCTGACGTGGATTTTGGTGGCTCCCGTCGAATCGAAGCCGGAGATGTAGGTTGCTGGACGGCTTGCCCAAGCCCTTCCGACACAGGTTCCGACAGATTACTTGGTGTTGGTTCTGCGTTCGATGACCCAACAGAGTGACCGGCCTCAAGGTTCTCAAGCTTGTCTTCCTGGTTCCTTTCGCTGGATCTCATCTTGGCCCATGCAGCTGGGTCATGCTCCTTCGCAAATTCTCGAATGTGCGCTAGTGCAGCTTTAGAAACGGTTGGAGCACTTCGTTGGAACGCTTTCTCAAAATGTGCCTTGCTCAATACGCGTCTGCCGTCCTTCCTCAGCCCGGAAGCTTCGCTGATCAGCGCAGCTTGGAGACACATCGTCCGTATATCCGATCCCGAGAATCCAGGAGTGATCCGTGCCAAATTGCCCCAGTCAATGTTCTGATCAACGCGCTCCTCACGTAGATTCATGCGGAAAATCCTCTGTCGAGCTACGGCCGGTGGCAGCCCAATATGTAGTCGACAAGGCGTTCGACGTAGAACAGCGTGGTCTAGCTGACGGGGGTAGTTGGTCGCAATCAAAACGAAAGGCGGACTCTTGACCTTGACGAGGCCATCCATCTCAGTAAGGAGTTGATTCGTCCGACTGCGCTCCCATGTGTGATCGCCCGGGGCTCTTGCGCGGAATAGAGCATCAGCCTCGTCGATGAAAATTATGCTGGGTGCCAACAGCCTTCCAAGGTTGAATAGGCCCTTGATTGCCTTCTCTGTTTCCCCGACGTGCATATCCTCAATATCCGCAACGGAAGCGGAGATCCTACAATCGACATAATTAGCGGAGGGCTTAAAGATGGCATCCACAGACAGCTTACGTACATCACGGCCTGGCACTCTTTTGCTAAGACGCGTGCCAGATGGGTCTTTCCGGTCCCTGGCGGTCCGTATATGAGAGCGCCGCCAACACGTCCTCTTCTAAGGATACCATACGCTGCTTGTCCTTTATTGCCTGGCTGATCGATCATCTGCACGATGGCGTCCTTAACTTCTAACTCGAGCTCGATGTCTGACCAGCCTTCTTCAACCGTGTCTTGGAGCCGTCAGCAAGAAGTTATTCCAGTGTGAAGATACAACCCCTTTCCTTTGAACGCAATAGGCACTGAAATGCGGGCAAGGGCCGAGAAAGAACTATGAGCTCTAAGGAGGAAAGTTCAAGGGCTGAAGGGACTGGTGAGATCATTCGCTTACCGGGGTTTACTATGAGATCCAGAAACTTCTTTTCCCACGTAAGATCGCCTTCATTATACTCGATTTTGCGGATTGCGGCCTGAACGTTGGAGGGAAAGTTGGCCCATTTTCCAAGCGACATTTTTTCGCCCCAGTCGAGAAGGACTTCGTCTCGTCGCTCTGCGCCCAGTATAACTGCTCGAATATGTTCTGGATCAAGACTGCCGTTGATTTGTTCGGCGAGGCACTCGACCTCTTCTTCGCCGAGATGCCGTCGGGCTAGACGTGTGGAAGGTGTATAGCCTTCAAGGAAATCCCATGTAGTATACGGCTCCACCATGGGTGTCCATATATCCTTTAGATCTTGCCTGATTCTCCTCTGCAGCGCACGAACGTTACTCTGCAGAAAGATGTCGGATCCTTTCGGACCGACCTCTAGGAGATGCATTTGTGCTCGACATCTAACGGGGACAACACGAATTGCTCTCTTCACAGGCTTCGTTCCCGTCAATCTTAGAATATTGTCATCTTCTTGACAGCTAGAGGTCGTGGTGGACGAGATGAGGAGGACATTGCTGAGGCGCCCCTCTTCGTTCGCGGCTGCGTCGCATAATGCCTTCAAGGTGCTATAAGGAAGCTCGTGGACTTCAGGAATGTGGACGATAAGCGGTGCAGACACAAGCTCAGACTTTGAACTGTTCCTGCTAGCGGCTTTTAGCTGTGCTGAGCGAAGTACTGTAGCTAAAGGGGATTCAATCTACGCGGGTTATCAGTAATCAATAGAATGAAAACGCGATACTCCACTTACCTTGTGATTGCTCTTCGGAAATTGAACAGCCTTCGGGGCAAAGCCCGAGTTATCTCCCTCTTGTTGACCACAATACATACTCATGTACTCAACTGCTCCTTCAGGCATAAATATGCCTTCCGCAATTGCTATGTGCTGACCAAGATCCTTCAAGTCTTCTAGGCTCAACGTGATCAAGTCCGCCTCTATTTCCCTCGCGAAGTATTCGACGATGCCCTGGAGAAACGATGGACCTCCTCGTCCTGTGCACTGGTTTGGAATCCGAAGGAGCGCGGCATTCTTCTTGAATTGCACTGGATTGAACGATTTCCCTAGTTGTCCACCGCCTAAACAGTCGCGCTCTGGTAGAGGAGATGACAAGACGACATACAGAGCCTCATACACCACGGACTCGATTTCAAAGGCACCAGCGATGGCATTGGACTCCTTGGCCGCCAGACTCGGGTCGATACCTCCGGCAGGGGCAGCTTCTAGGACGATAATCGGAATGGTACGGTCTTTTAATTCTTCCGACGTCTTGACGCAGTTGTTGAGAAACCAGGACGGAATTTCGACTTGTTTCTCCTTATTCTCAGTGAAGGAGGGTGCCTCAATCAGAACGCCATTTTCTAGATCGTCGTTGAGCTTGATGGCTTCGGGAATATTCGTGGTATCTGCGGGTTTTGTAGGCTGCGTACTTGTACGTGTTTTTCGGGACGTGAAAAGCCGGGGGAGTTTCATTGCGGACGCGACTCCATCTATGAGGTCGTTGCACGTCTTGACGGTTACTGTAGTCAAAGACGAAGGAAGGACAGCAGAGGGAAACTGATGGATTCCGCACGAAGACAGCGGAGGCTGGGGGCGTCTAGGCAGCTACGCGAGGCTGAAACGCCCAGTATTGGGAGGCGTTGATTAGGGGGTCGCTTTTGAGCGGCCGCAATTCATTCGTCCATAAATCGATGCAGTCTTCCCGGAGGCTTCGTAAATGTCCACAGGTCCTGAATGAGAACATGGCGTGCAGGCGCCTCGATGGTTTAACCTCACTCCTGGCCTTGGATTCCATGGCTCCCAGAGAATGGCGCTTCGCTATTCCGATGCTTAATCAGCTCAAAGTGCCAACCGTATAAGCTGGAGGTGTTTGATCATGAAAGAGACGCATTTGATGGCTCAGGATGGAGCAGTTAGACCTCGTGAGCTTTCGTGTTTCGAAGCTGTGGGAGACGCTAAACTATTTTTGGCATTGGCAGAAAATGGACTCCTTCAGATTCCAGTTCCTCGAAAGAGTATCAACGGCAAATGAATATCTCCAGACGACACGAATCACCAATGGCCGCCATTGATCTGATGATGAACGATGGACGTGGCTGGAGGCCGTGACGGCTGTGCTATTTGGGCTGAGGTCCGTAGCGCACGGAGTTCGTTTGGCACCCGCACAAGCACGCCAAGGTGAAAGTCCGATGCTTAGTCCACCTCTTCGCATATGGGGCGATACCCTTCCGCATGAATGCTGGCGCGAGCATACGGAGATTTCTTTGAGCGAGGGACGGTAGTGCTGTCCGCTGTGCCGCACGATGCAACGCACGTTTCCTGGATCGGCTGGGCTGTGGGTGTACCAATGGCCCTGGATGACGGACAAAATGGACTTGAAACTGCACTCGAGTGCTTTCCAAGAAAAATTGATGGAGGATGATGAGCGCTTCGGACTTGAAGCATGGAGATGTTCGTGGCCCTGGCGAAGACATCCTGGAAAGTCTTCCTGATATATTCAGACCCTTCGGCCTGCAAAGTGTCGTCCTTTTCTTCAATCTTCATTCTTTCTGCTTCGTCTTCGTCTTCGTCTTCGTCTTCGTCTTCGTCTTCTTTCTTCCTTTTCATATCTCACATTCATTCTTTTCAAACACTCGCTCTTTACTCCTACTATGCCATTCTTTTCCAAGCCAGTAGGCGCGCTATGCGGCCTACTTTTCCTTCTTCAGCTCATCACCTTCGCCGCAGCTATCAAGATTGATTCGCACAGCTGCACCGGAGCATACAAGTCGCAAGTCGACAATGCATTAGAGGAGGTCGAAGCTATGGTCACATATGCTGAAAAGCGTGCTGCTCCTAAGTCGCAGTACAAGCGCCAGGGGACCTTGCTTCAGGACCTCCTCCATGCGTCCAACGAGGATGATGTATTCGTGCTGAGGAAGGTTCAAGGTAGGTCATATGCGCTGTGTTAGATTCTGCGTAGTCACTAATCGATTCAAACAGCCACGTTCAATGAAGTACGAAGCACACTTCGCAGAAACGATATCGTCATCCACTGCAACGACAAGCACTTGACCAAGTCCTCAAAGACAGTCTACTTCGATAACAGCAATGGAAGGCAGGCCAGGGTGCAAGTGCTAGACTCGGCGAAGCGCAGCAGCGCGCTCGGTGCATGTGGAGGCATCCAGCGAGCTTTCGCCTATCCCTTCTTCGACGCGAAGACGCACAAACCGGGCGGCGAGGCTATTGTGCTCTGTTCTGACTCATCAGTTGGTGCTCTCAAGGCCGCAGATAGCAGTAAGGACGTTGAATTCTGGCGGAATAAAGATCTTCGCAGCGTTGCTCAAGGGATCGACATGTTCGGGAGATACTTGTCCTATATGATCTTGCATGAGCTGATGCACGCGACCGATCAAAAGTCCTGTGAGTACTATCGAATCCTAAGATGTTTCTAGGGTGATGCTAATGGGTGTTAGTCCCCGTCAACCCAGGAGGCCAAGCCGAGAAGTATGGCTATGAGGAAATCACAGGTCACAAAGTCGGCACCACTGGCCACGGTGGCCCTTCATCGCTCGTCCGTCTGCAAAACGCCGATTCGTATGCTCTCCTTGCTTGCGGTAAGTGATCCTTACAAACCTTCTCAGGTACTCCCTCGTTCTGACAATCACAGGGTGGTACATGAACGCCTACAACATCGATAATGGTAAATTCGTTCTTACCGCTAAGAAGGACCGTCCGCCAGTCAGCCTCCGTCGACGCTTCCCTGAACTAGACGCCCGCGAACCGAAGAGCAAGCCGAAGCCGAAAACAAGCAAGGTGGAAGATGATCCCCCGGCTGCGACTAGCAAAGCAGCAGCACCATCGACTCAAGCTCCTCCAGCTTCAAGCCAGGCCCCGCCGCCATCGAGTAAGGCCAGCTCCGTCTTGCCCATCACTACTCATTCCTCCGCTCCCATCACGTCAGCAACACCTTCAGGCTCGCGAACAAGCTCCCTCTCCACTCGATCCTCATCCACTTCCTCCTGGCTGCCACCACTCGTGACCGCCGCCGGAGACGTCGCGGCCAAGTTTCCCGTGCTTCTTCCCCTGGCCATCCCAATCGTACTCCTTCCCGACTTTGACTTCGGCAACGGAACAAGCTCAAATGGTACGCTTCCCATCAGCGGTACGGGGACCGGCGTGCCAGTTCCTACCGGCGGACCTTTCTCTGCGATTCCTACGAATTGGAATTCGACGATGACGATTACGAGTCTGGCGGGGACTGGGACTGGGTTGGCGATACAGCCTTCTGGATTCCTTACGGTTACGACGTCGTGCACGGAGTCGTGAGCGCTCTGATGGGTGTGCCAGGGGTGGTGTTCGCGTATTATCCATCCTATTCATCTTCATGTTCGAGCTTTTGAATAGCTTCTAGGGTATTAGCTGTTAGTCACAGCTTGCATATAGCGGGGTTCTGAATTTGAAATGGTGCGCTTAGACTTGAATCATTTCCCACCCCGCGCTCCGTGAGATCAACGCCATGGTGAAGCGACTCTCGTGCGGATAAAGAGACGTAAAAGACTCCCAGAACGCCCAATGCAAAAGGAAAAGGGGGTATGCTCATTTCATGCCAATGCTAAATATGCCATCTTCAATCCGCCACAACAACCGGCTCTAATAGAACCTGCGGCCTCTCGCAGATCCTGCCCCGCTCGTCAGTCGCCCGTACCAGCCCCGGCGCAACGACAGTGCCTCTCCTGCCCACGCCCTCCCATACAAATTCGTATAAGAACGGTTCTCCGTATAACCATATGCTTAGATCCAACGCACTACTTATAATCTGCACCAGCTCTTCGTCTTTGTCCTGTTCGTTGAATGTGGGGCTCGCCCAGGGGAAGAATGTGAGGGCGAAGTGTTCGGCGGCTTCGCGGATGTCGGATTGGCGCGTTTGAAGGGTGGAGGGTGTGGGAGCGTGGAGGTGTACTGCGAGACGCCTGTAGAGGACGTAGGCTGCGAGGCGATCTGGATCTTACGTTAGGAAATGGTGGCGAAGGGAGCTGGCTGGAGTGCACTGACCCGGTGTATCAAACTGCTCGTTCTCTCTTATACCTGTAAGTTCCGCAGGGAACAAGGTTGATTGATCTTCTCCCTCCGCCGATACGATGTTGAGAATGTAGCCTGCGAGCGTGTGCTTAATGACGGCAGTAGGCATCGAAGAATTCTGTAGCATCTCCGCTATGCTCGCTCCCTCGTTTCCGAACCTCGCTAGATCTTTCTCCATAGTAGGTGTGATGCTCGCGTGTACATCGCGGTAAAAGTTGTCGACGTGCTGCTGGACCTGGTTGAACAATGCCGCGACCCTGTTCTTCACGGTGCTCTCGTCGGCCGCTGGAGGTAACACACCAGCTAGAAAGTCGGACGAATTGGCCAGTGTTGCGAGATCGAGATCTCGTCTTGGTGGGGGTACGGCTGCCGCTGCGATAGGTGGTGGCGGTGCTGCGCTCTGCGATACCGAGACATACGGTGTATGCCCCTTTGGTACTTTCGAGTAAGCAACCAGATCAGGCGTAGAACCGTACGGTGAGTGGTGTCCGGTGGGTCGCTTCCTGCGTTTGAACAGGATGAATGCGGCGAAGAATGCGATGGCAGCACCGATAATCGCGGTCGCAATAGCGATGCCTGCCACAGCGCCTTTGGATATTCCTTTCGAGCCACCACTGGAGGTTGGAGCCGCTAGAGGCGATGCAGTCTCGACAGGTCCATCCGCAGCATTGGTTTGGCCTGTAACCGTGGCTAACACGGAAGATGGCCCCCCAAGACTCGGGGTTGGAACCGACGTTTGAGGTACCTTTTCGGTATCTCCTTCTCCGTCGACCAGCGTCGTTGCTGTCGCTTCGGGGCCATGGCCTAACTTTGGTCCGCTAGAAGTGGACGTGAACTCTTCATCGATCGAAATCGTATACGTTTCGCATATATCCGTCTGCTCGAGCAGATTGAAACTACAGTCAGAAGTTGTCACCTCAGGCATCGTGGAAGTAACATGCGCCCGAAATCGAGAGGAACCTCAAAAAGAGAGGGGAAAGAGAAGAGAAAAGCGACGAGAGGCCACCATGTTGACTAGCTGAAAGTCCGTCAGACGGATAGTGGTGCGGTGCGGCTGAGTCGAGCCCACAGCCTCACGGATCATCCTCCTCGCATGGGATTGCCCTAGCTCTCCGCCCCCAACCGGTTAGTGACATGCACAGCATTAAAAAGGCGTCCGGCCCCCAGTCCACGGTTGGTGGGAATTATCGCTCCTTGCGAGTTTGGGTTAGAGAAACGAGGTGGAGTTACCAGAACTCGGCAGGTCGTATTGAGGAGGCTAGGCTGTTTTGGGATTAGCGCAATTGGCTTAATCAAGGTGTCAGCTTCCTTCGGGCGGACATGTGTTCAGTCGGCATACGGACATTGGGTTTGATATCACGAGCATACGGAGAAAACGTGCTAAATTTGCCCTTTTCGAGTGCCAGTATCGCCCATTCTTTCGAATCTCGAGAAACGTCAACCTCTCCTTGCTCGGCCATACCACGCACCTCCGCCCGAAGGCTGAAGCCCAGCGATTACAATATCCTGACCATCAGGCTACGGTTACGCTGTTAATGATGCATGCGCTTCATCTATCGAGCAGAAGCATTGTGGCTGAGCACACCCGCGAAAATTGTTCTCGAACTCATGGCTTTGGATACGTCGCATTTCGACTCGTGTTCACACCACTCTGCAGCTCCAATGAGGCTATCGGACCGCATGGCAAAAGAATACTATTTCCGGATGTTTCAGGATGCGGGGTCTACGAAGGAGCATGATATGCTGCTGCCAATGGCGTTTAATCGGGACGAAACCGATACGCGTTGATTCGTTTATTGGCTTACTCCATGGCATGGTCTGGAAGGCCTATGGAGAGGATGGGAAGTTGTACGAAGAGAACCATTTCAATAATCTGGTATCACTCGAGTAATGGCGAAAGTCATGCTCAGTAAGATCAAGCTTATACGTTCTCAGTACAACACCCCAGCATAGAAAGATCCAGCTTTACATCACGAGCACACGAATGGCCTTTATTGCTGTCTACGTCATACCATAATTACGAAGCTTCAATAATCTTTCACCGTTTCAGAGCCCGATGCACAGCTCCGCTACGAGGCTGAAACGTAGTGATAAGCTATCAATACTACGCTTCGTTCAAAGAGCAGACAAGGATTCGGGCCGAGCGCGAAACCGAGAAATACTGCGGAGCCAGTGGCTTTCGATACGGGACGCATTCAGTGTCGCTTATCAACACGATCCCAATTACAATAGGTGACCCGGCCCTCTTTTCAATACGCCCCAAACCGTTGCTAGGTTCGAGTTAGCGGTCATTCCCACACCCTAGACCAGTGCGCTATCCTCCTTCGCGTCGCGACGAATCTTTGTCATAATACCCAGTCCATTCCTCAGGATTGCATGTGGGTTATCATAGGCGAACACTTATCTTCACCAACCGCTCAACGCCTTTTCGTCAAAGCAGAAGATGCTATCCAGATAAACTTCAGCACCTGCAAGTACCATCACCGTAAGTCGAAGCTCACTGTACCCGAACTCGTCATGCATTGCCTTAATGACTCTTTTCGAGCGTCCGAAGTCCAGGCCCAAGACTGCTGTGATCCTCATGCTAACAGCGATAGTGGTTCCGAGGCAGGGTCCGATAAAGATTCTAAACGTAGGTTTTCTCAGACAACTGTCCGCCTGCTGGGCTGCGGGTTCCCTGATTCTTTGATGGACGTATGTGCAGCCCTTGCCCGCGCCCTCGTCGTGGTGAACGGCAGCATCAGGAGCATGTATAGCTATATTCAAGGTCGCTGCAAACCTTGCCAATGACTTAAAGAGCAGAAGAGAAAGCCCTGCTGGACAACCGCTATACGTTTGACGACCGCGTCGCGTATCTTCCTTCACCCAGAATACCGCTGGGCTCCAGCCCCGGCAGCTCACTGACATAATTCCACGCCCCCTCCAAACCCCGCACTCCATATCCTGTAGGCTCCGAATGCACAGTCACAACCTCGGGCAGAGTAGATTCTGTATGCCGTGGAGGACCTTCCTTCCCCTCCTGTGCGTTGCTCAGCGAGGCCCTCGGATACCGTGGTCGGATCCAATATAGCATAATTGCTATGGCACCCAAGACTGACAGCCCAGCTAATACTCCTCCGACTATAGCTCTGAATACATGTCTATTAAATGGTCCACTGGGATCAAGACCCTCACGATTTGGGGAAGGGCAGCGGTTTCTTACTCGGCGTTAGCGTTAGGAATCGGCGTATCGTCAAAGTACCTGTCCAAGAGGGGACGATTATTTCGAACGGGTGGAACCCCTCGCATTCGAACTATTGCCATAGTCGGACAACCTTTGCGGCATCTTTTGGAAAGACGACGCCGTCCCGCTACTTGCGGATGTCGACGAGGAGTGCAAATATTGGAGGAAGTTGCCGTGGATGAGGCTCGCAGTGGAAGAAACTATCTTGATTGGTTGAGCAAAGCTTGTCTAGATGCGCCTCCGCCACGGTAAAGTGAGTCTACCTTGAGTAATTAGGTTTGTTATCGTACTCATACTGTCAGATCTGGTCCACCTCTGCCATCAGCACACACGGTCGTCGAGAACCCCTCAACAGTCCGCGGCGGCCGTCCGTGCTCACTCAGTTAGTGGGTGAGCGACTTGAACAAACCACATTTCCACTGGAGCATTTTGCTCATTCGGGATCACGTCATAGCCTAGAGGTAAAGAGACTGGAAGTCAACAGAACGCCAGCATTTGCGGCTGAAGCAGTGCCACACCCAAGACGCCACATCGCCAACTCCTTCCTATTTAGCACTGCCTCGTGCATGCGTCCAAATGGTCAGTCCACGATCATTGTTTCCAACGCCTGCTTTTCTCCTGACTTTTGGGGGTCTCGCTTCTCTGACCTCTCGTTCCCAGCCTGTGAAAGGGAACGTTCTCCGCCAGCCCTCCTGCGGTTGACCTCACGGCCTCTGATTGGAATTTGCAATGGTAAGTAGGGTGATATAATAGCAAAATCTATTCATCCTACTGATCACGCCGCAATTTGGCGTGGAAAAAGCCACCATGGCGTAGCCAATCTGGCGCTGTCGAGATTGACGTCTCTTTCAGGACCACCGTCCTATAAAGCATCTTGGTCTGAAGTCATAATCTACTTGGATTGTACTCCGTCGCGATTACTTCCGTGGTGTGAAAGTCAGTCTGCATACCATTCCGCCTTAGCATCTCCATTCCGTCGAAGAACGGCCACCCCTCAACCGCACCATGTCCTTCCTGGCAAACGCAAGCACCCTCCCGCCGCCACTACCCGAATCCGAGTGGATCGGGAAAAGCGAGCTGAACTACACGGCGCTCCACCAGAAGCTCGCCGAACCGCTCGGGTGTCTCAAAATCCCCATGGGCGTGCTCGGCTTTTACGTCTACCTCGCACTACACGTCGTCAGCATCAACAGCATCTACCAAGCAGTCCGCGCTCACAAAAAGCTGGAGAAGACCAGCCATCCCGAAGGATCTCAAGTAGGCTTCATCGGCAGTTGCTTGACCTTCGCGTTCTCGCTCCTGATCCTGATCGATTCATGCAGCACGGCGCATGCCTGCTCGCTGAAGTACGGAAACCTTGGTATCTCGAACCTCATGGGCATCATCTGGTCGTCGCTCACCCAAGTGGCCTCGCTGTTCGGCTTGCTGGGCTCCGTGCCCTGCTTCTCAACCGATGTGCGCATCGGGCTGTGGACCTTCGCAATCCTCGCATACGGCTGCTCGTGGTTCGTGAATCTCGCTCCAGGCTTCATCATGAGCGCCGGCATCTTCCAAGAGGGCGGCGTCGTCCGAGCACATAACGTTAACTTCTTCCGATGGCTTGACGCCGTCAAGCTGAACGCTACATTGGTCAGTGAGATCCCTGCGATGCTTCTGGCTGCAGCAGTGGTAGTATGGGGCGTCTTGTACTACGCGCATACAGCAAACGGGGCCACGAAAACAGCAAAGCGCATCGCGAAGTACACTCTTGCATGCGCTGTTTATGTTTTTATTTTGTTCTGGACGGGTGCGGCGTACGTCTCTCTGGGCCAGATATTCGGTTCCCCGTGGGGCACCTGGTGGGTTGTGCAGAAGATGGGCAAGTTGTACGCGGCGTGGATTGCTGTTTTTTCTTTCTTCCTTACGATGCTGAGTTTGGGAGGTCTGGGTGGGTAGGAGCGGTGAGGTCGATGTTTCGTTGGACCGTTTGGGTTTTACTTCTAGGTTTGTTTCTTGGGGTAGAGTTGGTTGGTTCATGAAACAGGGTGCTGGAATCTCGGACCGGAAACGGACGATCGTTTCATTTATTCGCGGATAGTATTGCGGGGAACCCTATATATACACCGGCATGGTACCTGCACCACCGTTCGCAGGGGAAGCTGTCAAACTTTTCCTGGTGCATGTCTCCATCCCTCTCTCTCTACGAAGGTTCTCGGCCCAAGCGGCTCTACCTTCGTCCCCTCAATCTCCTCGGATACAGCTGTCCACAGTCCAGGTTTGATGAGGTCGAGACTAACGAAGGGGTCATGACCTCATCCATCCATACGAGCCCATGCACAGGGGCACAATACCATTAATATAAACCAAGCCTCCGGCTAAGCAAACCTAAGCCTCATCAAGCTTTTCCCGCCACGGATCGCTACCACACGCCTCCCCGCGGAATATATCCTTATAGTGCGCTGTTTCGAGTCTGCAACACACGATTCGCGGATATGAAGCAACTGGTGCAGTTCTAGCTCCTTTCCCTGCCCAATTCCGTGCTTGGAAGGGAAAGCCGTGTACTTTAGCATGTCATGCGGCTACGAGGCATTCAATCTTGGGATCTTTTATATAAAGCAGGCCCGGCGAGAGCTGGGAAGGATGTCCATCGGGATACAAATAGCTGGGATTCCTCAGCAGCAAAAGACACCCAGCTCACCGCAGTCTTCCCCCTCACTGCCCTCTTCCTCGTCATCAAGAAGCAGCTCCGCGCGCTCCCATCCCACGATGCTGTCCACCATCCTCGCCGCCCTCGCGGGCTGCTCTCTTGTCGCCTCTGCGCCGACGCAGCCCCGTGCCACCAAAGTCCAGTACGCCGGCGTCAACATCGCCGGCTTTGATTTCGGCTGCACAACCGACGGCCGCTGCTCGCTCACGGGCACAAACAAGCCGTACGACATCGTCTCCGGCGCGAACGCCCTCGGCCAGATGAACCACTTCGTCAAAGACGACACGCTCAACGCCTTCCGCCTGCCCGTCGGCTGGCAGTTCCTGGTTAACAACAACCTCGGCGGGAATCTGGATAGCAATAATGCGGGCCAGTATGATAGGCTGATGCAGGGCTGCTTGAGCTCCGGTGCGAGTCTTTGCATAATCGACATACATAATTACGCGCGTTGGAATGGACAGATTGTGGGACAGGGTGGGCCGACGGATGACCAGTTGGCGAGTGTGTGGAAGCAGCTGGCGACGAAGTATGGGAGTAATAGCAAGGTTGCGTTTGGGGTTATGAACGAGCCGCATGATATTCCGGTAAGTTGCGACTTTCTCGTCCCTGCTCTCTGTTTCTTCTCTTCAGCCATATGGAGTTGGTGGTGAGAGGATATCGAAGGAAAACCATCGACTGACGCGACCGGGAAACAGGATATCAAGAAATGGGCGGACACCGTGCAAGCCGTCGTGACCGCCATCCGCGGCGCCGGCGCCTCCTCCAACATCATCCTACTGCCCGGCCAGGGCTACACCTCCGCCGAGACCTTCGTCTCCTCCGGGTCCGCGGAAGCGCTCAACGCAGTGAAGAACCCGGACGGCAGCACGGCGAACCTGATCATGGACGTGCACAAGTACCTGGACAGCGACAACTCGGGGACGCACACGGAATGCGTGAAGAACAACGTGGACAACGCATTCAAGCCGCTCGCGGACTGGCTGCGGACGAACAAGCGGCAGGCGATGCTGACGGAGACGGGCGGCGGGAACACGCAGAGCTGCCAGCAGTATATGTGCCAGCAGCTGCAGTACTTGAAGTAAGTTTTTTTGCTTCTTTTCCGAATGGACGCTGAAGGGGGCGTGCTGATGTGTGATTAGCCAAAACTCGGATGTGTATCTGGGATATACTGGGTGGGCTGCTGGTGGCTTCGCTACAACGTATGAGCTTAATGAGACGCCGCAGCAGCAAGGGAGCGGTTGGCAGGATACGTCTCTGGTGACGTCTTGCATTGTTGGGGCTTGGAAGGGTGCTTGAGCGAATGATGGAGGATGATGTAGCGTTAGGAAACGGAGAAAATAGGAGCATACCGTTTGAGCATGATCTCCACTCGTCACACTGCTACCCCCAATGCAACCTCCCTTCTCGCAAAGACTCGGTTACCTGCGACAAAATCACGCGAGAAATGTCCTTCTTGATCGGACGGAGTTTGCCTAGAAGATACAAATGCGTGCTCTATGTTAGCGGATGGCTCCGATAGGAGCAGTCTACACTGTGGCTGTTATTGGACCAGCTACCGAAGTGATAGTTACAAAAAGGACATACATACACACCTCAACATGAAAGCCCACCAGAAAAGCGAATCGGCGAAAAACTCAAGGCTCTAAGTATCGCTCCGACGAAAGAAACAAGAAACACGCATTTCAGACATCGAGCTTGATTCCTTCTCCTCTCAGAAGAAGTGACGAGAAGAGAAGAACGATGAGCGAGCTTGACAGTCCGAGAGGAGAAGTGGGCTTCAAAGCGGGGATCCACGGCTCCACTCCAGCAGTGTAAGCGGCAGTCAGGCTACATACCGTACGCTGTCAGAAAGAGAGCAGGGAGCATTTGGAATCATCGGGCTCTAGAAAGGGCAACCAAATACACTAACGGAAAATAAGAGGAAAAGAATAGGTAGAGCCGTGAGCGGATTCAAGACGGCGCTGTAGACTTCCATTCCATTCCGAGATGCTATTTACCCCGATTCCACCACCCTTTCCATCTCACAACAGAACCACAATCATACAGCCTAATGTGGATATCTACTCTTCGGACCCTATAATCCAAGAATTCCCTTCCCATATACCGATTCCGTCTCCACTCTAGGGAAACAGTCTTGAAAAGCAAAAGCGAGCCGGGATAAACCCCCAATGCTCGCAAACCCATCTAAGAGCCAGACCCAGAAACGCCGTGCAAAGCGGTAAGTATGCAAAAGTCGCTCCAAAGCCCCTAAAACGCCGTCCCAAATGATCGTGAGGTAAATTTTTTCGTCAAATCAACACGCACTCGAAATGCAAAAGGAGCGCTTCCCAATACACATTTCCCTTCCCGAAACCGATTATACGCTTGCGAAGCGATATGAACAACATTAAGCGTAGCGCACACTTCCGTTCCGCTGATACATCGGCGGCGGAGATGGTATACTAGGACCGTGATGCGAAGTTTGCGGCGCCCAGCCATTCTGCTGGCTCATTAGCGGACCACCGCTGCCCGTCGGGCTCGGGACGACGGGCCCGCTTCTCCTCCCTCTACTTCTCGATCGGCTTTGCGCGTAAGGATTGTGCGGAGGGGGGCCACCGTACGCAGCCACACTGTTCGCATATATCTTTCGGTGTTTCCTGCGCCTGCAGCTGCGCCAGCAGCAGCCGATGATGGAGAGAATGATAAGGCCGCCGATGGCCGAGGCCAGGCCAATGACGAGGTTTTTGTGGTCGTTGATCCAACTTCTGACTTCGTTGCCCACAGAGGAGCCAGAGCATGCACCCTACGCACAATTAACGGGTGAGATGCGTACACAAAAAAGATTACTCACGTTTTGGCATGTGCCACCGCCCACGCACGGCGTGCCATCCAAGAAATTCTGTTGTAAGCCATAGCAGACGCCGCTTCCAAATTCCGGACTTGCGCAGCTCAGCATGCAGTTGCTGTTGTCGCAAGCGTACGTATCATTGCCCTGGGTGTAGCTGCCCATGATGGTCTTGCACTGCTGATCTCGCGACGTGCATTGACCGCTAGCACACTTCAGGCCGTTGCCGCAATCAGTACCATCTTTCTGCGTCTTATCATCCGGACAATATGGAGAGCTCCCTGTGCACTTCTCCTCAGGATCACAGGAGCCAGAGCTGGGCCGGCACACGGTTTCGGCGGATGCGAATTGGCAGCTTCGGCAGCAGTCTTCGTTCGAGTCGTCGCACACGGCGTTGTTCATGAACTTGCATGTAGTCGGATCACAGCATTGGTTGTCCCCGCAGCCTGCTTCACCGCCGCAGTCGCATTGCTCGTCGCCTTCCACGATGCCGTTGCCGCATGTCTGGCCGGAAATTGTAGTAACACCCTTATTGTTACTAAGGCATGTCGACTTGACACTGTTTCTTCCCAACGCGGAACAGATGTTGCCAATGGAGCATGGAGAGAAGCGCGTGATTCCCTGGGCGGTGGAAGGATTCATGATGAACTGCTCGCCGGCGTCACACTGGTTGGCACTGAGAGGACAGCATTGTTGAGCGTTGACCATGTTCGAGTTTTGGCAGGCGTCGGAGGTGCAATCGTGGACAGCGCCGAAGGTGTGACCGGTTTCATGCCTTTCTTCGTGAGCTAAAGAACGCGCAAAGGGATATGGTAACTTACGCAATGACCTGCCACTCAGTGGACGTCCGCACAACCACATTGGCTCCGGCTACGGTTTCTGCGGATCCATCCGAGGAATTGGACCCTTGCGAGCCCGTCACACAGGCTTGACCAAGCCATGCTAGCCCTACAGCTGATGCTGTGTTGCATGTGCTTAGGAGCGTCCAGTGAGAATAGTTATCCTGCTGTTGGCCCCTCCACTGCGAGAACAGATTGAGTCGGGCTTGGATCTCGACGCTATCGCTGCAAGCCTGGTTCCAGGGCGTGGCTTGCTGGGGTTCGGTAGGACAAGTTGCATTAAGGACTAATAGATTAGCGAGGCCGAGTGAGATATTGAATGTGCTCTCGAATAGTTCGGAAGCGGAGTTCATCTGCTTGATGACGTTGTCACGGGCATTGTCGGTCGATGAGTTGAAGGATTGCGTGTAGGTGCAGTCGGTGGCGACACCGACAAGTGCGACTTTGCGCGTAGTCGGGCAGCCGGCGGTGCTGCCAATGCTCGAGACAAGATTGACACCTGCGCCGTTGCCGCCGCCGGGCGAGTTGTCCAGCTGTCGCTTGCCCATGAGCGCGGAAAATGGCATGGAGAAGAACTTGTCGCTCCGCGCCCGCATGCCCGCATACACAGGGTGGTCTTCCTGACTGTTGAAGCCCAAAGAGTCACTTCCGCACGCCAGACCAGCCGACCTTTTCTTCAGCTCCGAGTGCTCTTGACGGAGGCCCATGTCCGAATCCCGAAAGACGACGATGAAGTCATCGCCGCGTAGGTCGATGTCTGGGTCCTGGTCCATGCGCGTCTGCTTGTAGCTCGATGCCAGCAGCGCATGGTGGTGGTCGTGGTTCACGGTAAAGGTTCCCTCGAATAGTGGTCGTACGCCGTCCCTGCGGACGTCTATCCGGGCCCACCCCACATTGTCCCAGCGATTCCCCCTCTTCAGCCATGCGGCGCCCTTGTATATCTTGTGTTGTAGCCGGTCCAGGGGCTCCTCCTTTTCGATGCGGCCATCCGACCCGAGATAGGTGACTCTCGCGCCCTCGACAAAGAGGTCGTGGTTCGGCTCGAGGCTGAGCCTTACGCGCTGTCCGGCGAAGTCAAAAGCGAGGTCGAATGTCGACAAGGCAGTCACGCGGTGGTTCTGCGTGAGTATGGACGGGTTCTTCGCGAGCCCGATGCGCTGTAGCGGCTCTCGCGCCGTCGACGTTGCGGCAGCGAGCGTTGCGAGGGCGACGGTGATGGCGGCTGTCACAGCCCGGAGAATTAGCATAACGGTGGCGACCCTGCGACCCTCCGTCGAGGAGGCGTTCGCAAGAGTAGGAGAGGTGAAAGACTATCGCGGATGCGCAGCGAGCGACATAGGTGGGGTGTTTTCTCGAGGGCGTGTGGTGCGGAGGCAGGATGCAGAGCGGAGCGCGGAGACACGAAGCAGTCGTCAGCCGCGATGCACAGCCCGAAAGCGACGTCTTGGCACCGGCTGGCGGAGCGACGGTGGGCTGGGCGAAGCCTGACACTCCACTGAAACTCCTGCTCGCTGCACACCACTTTTAGTCCTGCGCTCCGGCTCCGAGCCTCTCACACGCCTCGCTGCCGCAGTCTTCTGGCAGTCATCCGCGCGCTGCCGGCATTGGCAGCGTATCACAAAGGTCGCACCCAACGGCGTGCGCGTGGAGCAGAAACAACAGAACTCTTCAATTCGATTCAGGATATAATTACTTAAAACGACAGCGCGCACAGATAGGAGCCCCAGTCCGCAGCCTCACGCCGGAGCTGCTGCGCAGAGTAAATGTGTTCCGCCAAGCTGTAGCCATCTCAGTCACAGTCAGAAAGTACATCAGCCGGTACGCCCGCTGGACTTGCTGCGGTCCGCTGCGACTCGCGCCTGCACGTAGCCCAATGCCTCTGTCCACCACTCAAACGCTCCAGGTTCCGCTTGGGCCGTCTACTTGTGCTTGGTGGTATGCACCACATCAATGATCTTATCGACTACCGAAGGATCCGAAAGCTGCCAAATCCGTTAGCTTGCCTGTCCGCACAAAGACGCGTCATCACCGCCAACACCAAGACAAAAATGAGAACATCGGCTTACCGTAGTAACGTCGCCCAGCTGGTCTTCCTCACCTGCCAAGATCTTGCGCAGGATACGACGCATGATCTTTCCGGACCGGGTTTTGGGCAGATCTGGAACCACGAAAATCGCCTTTGGTGCCGCAAACGGACCAATCGACTTGCGCACCTGGAGGATTAAGTCCTTCTTTGTCTGGTCGCTTGCCTCGTTGCCATCCTTTAGCGCGACGAATGCGTTCACGGCCTGGCCAGTCAGTTCGTCGTGCACACCGACGACGGCGGCCTCAGCAACGCTGTCTGTTCAAGAGTTAGCGCAGACCCTTGGGAAATGCTATCGATTGGGTAGACGCACGATGCTCAATGAGGGCGGCTTCAATTTCTGCCGTCGACAACCTGTGTCCAGAAACGTTGACAACGTCATCCACACGACCTCGGATCCAGTAGTAGCCTTCGTGGTCACGGCCAGCACCGTCGCCGGTGAACTACTCATGTCAGCGTGTTTCCATATCCTACATGAAGCATCACTCACGTAGTAGCCCTTGTACACATTCAGGTATGTATCCATGTATCGTTTGTGGGCTCCCCAGACAGTGCGCGCCATGCTGGGCCATGGCTGCTTGAAGGCAAGCACACCCTCGACATCGTTTCCGTGGATCTCCTCGCCAGACACGGGGTCGATAATGGCGGGCTCGATGCCGAAGAAGGGCAGGGAGGCAGATCCGGGCTTCGTCGGGGTGACACCACCAAGGGGGGTGATGACATGGGAGCCGGTCTCAGTTTGCCAGTATGTCTGTATATCTCAGGATACTCTTCGCTCATCGGATGGAACTTGTTTTCACTTACGTCAACGACATGCGCCTCCTCCTTTCCTACAATTTCGAAGTACCACTTCCAGACCTCAGCCGCAATTGGCTCGCCCACGGATCCCAGGATTCGGAGATTCCTCATCTCGTGCTTGACGTGCTGGTCGCCAGCGCGCTTGAGCAGTCGTAGAGCGGTCGGGGCAACGTAGAACTGGCTGACGCCGTACTTATCGACGATATCCCAGTAGCGCGAGAAGTTGGGGTAGGCGGGAGTGCCCTCAAAGACGACGGTAGCAACACCGAGTAGCAATGGCGCGTACACGACATAGGTGTGGCCAGTGATCCAGCCGACATCACCACCACAGAAGAAGATGTCCTTGTCGTGGATGTCGAAGACATACTTTCCGGTCGCTGCAGCACCGATGAGGTAGCCACCCGTCGTGTGCATGACACCCTTGGGCTTGCCGGTGGAGCCCGATGTGTAGAGCAAGAAGAGAGGATCCTCAGAGTTCATAGACTCTGGGGCGATGTAGTTGGGGTACTTCTCCACCTCCTCGTGCCACCACCAGTCACGACCCTTGGTCCACGGGACGTCGGCGCCCGTGCGCTTGAAGACGAGGCAGTGGGAGACGTTCGGGCACTGCTTCAGGGCCTCGTCGACGATCTTCTTGGTGCCAATGACCTTGCCGCCACGCTTGCCTTCATCTGTGGTGATGACGACCTTGGACTCGGCGTCGATGATGCGGTCACGGAGCGAATCTGACGAGAAACCGGCAAAGACGACGGAGTGGACTGCGCCAATACGCGCGCACGCCAAGAGCGAGATGATGGCCTCTGGAATCATGGGCAGGTAGACAGCAACCGTGTCCCCCTTCTTGACGCCCATCTCCTTGAGCGTGTAGGCGACTTTGGACACCTGGCGGAGCAGCTCGCCGTAGGTGATGGTGCGGCCATCTCCGGCGTCGTCGGCCTCGTAGATAATGGCGGGCTTCTCCGGGTTCTTGAACGCATGGCGATCGACGCAGTTGTAGCTAGCATTCAGTCTGCCCTCCAAGAACCAGGAAACGTCGCCATTGGCGAAGCTGCCGGCGCTGACGGTCTGGAAGTCGCGCTCCCACGTGAGCAGTTCCCGCGCGGTGCGGCCCCAGAACTTCTGCGGCTCCTCGATGGACTCCTTGTACAGCTGCTGGTAGTGCTCGAGGCCGCCGAGATGGGGGCCCGTGTGCGGGTGCTTCCTGTGAGGTCATGCATCAGCCGGCATTCATCTCTTTCTGGGCTTTGTGTGGTGATCGCGATGCGCTCTGGGCATGGCGGGGTCACCCCGCTCTCCGCGGCGAAGCTTGGGGAAAGCCACCGCCCGCACAATGTCTTGGACGATGATGCAATGCAAAATAGACTCACTCATGGAATGCCTTGGGGACGTGGAAGGTGTCGACCTGGTGGGCCTCTGCGACCACCGGGTTCGCGGGCTTGACCGCGCCTTCAGACATGGTGCGGGCGCGGGTATGCGTAGCCTGTGGAGGGGGAGGAGGATTCGGGCGGCGGGGCGCTCAACGCAGCTGCTGGAGAGCTTCAGGAATGGGGATGGGGCTCGCGGGACGCTGACGGGGTCGAGAAAGGCTCCTAGAGCAGATATATCTCAATTCCGGGTAAAGGGCTCGGGCGCGGCGCGGTGCGTGGTGCGTGATTGCTGCAGGGACGCAAATTGACAGGCTACGGTCTCGGAGAACAGCTGCCTGGCGGGGGTGGAGCTGCGGCAGGCTATCGAGGCACGAACTAGTCTCACGGAATGAGGAAGCAACGAGAAGGGAGAGGGTCAATGGACGCAGAGCGGGCGACGGGCGGCTCTTATGGAAGGTGAGGTGATGGCTGCCACGCGCCGCCACCAGCCTGTGACGGGCTCTCCCAGCGCCGGATACCCCTCCTGGCCTTGTCGTCCAGGCGTGGGCGCGGGGACGAACGGCTGTGCTGCGATGGCCTTTGTCTGGGTCCACAGGCGGGCCACTTACGATGCCCTTGGCGGCTCCTGTGATGGCAGACGACTCCGTTTGTCCGGCCACCCAGCGGCCGCGGCCGTCAATAAAGGGAACCGTCGAGCGCTGATCCGCACGCGAGCGCCCCATTATTCGCCGTCTTCATCAGAAAGAGCGCGTCTTGTGCGCGTTGGCATTCTCTGCGCGCCTGCGCCATGATGTGATGGGCGGCGCGGGGCACGGCAGCAGTCGCCTAGATGTGGAAACTGAGGCACCGCAGCGCAGAGCTTTGTGAATTGCCAGAGCTGCGTCCGGACAGGGTTTGCAGAGCAGCCAGCCGCTAGAGCTGTTCGGTTCCCGTGCTTCTCTGCTTAGCGCCGCGTCGAGTGCCTGCAGCCCTGCTAGAGCGCGGATGTTCGCTGAGCGAGACAGATGCGCACAGCGAATTCCTGCCGCTGCAGAATCCCACGCATTCCAGATATCCGTGGCCATCGACCCACTGCCCGTATTTGCACATGCTTCCACCGCGCGACCACGAGGCGCCCTGTCCCCGAAAGGAAAGGACCGTACCGACGCTCCCCCCAGCCCTACCAGCATCTGGCCTGACACGGATTCGGACCTGGGGAAGTGAGCTCACCATGGCCCGAGGCGCTGGGTTCTGATAGCCGGACTAGGTCCCTTCCATTCCGACTCTCTCGGCCGGTAGTTCCGAGGCGGCCTTCAGCATCGTGGAGGCCTTCCGTGTGTTGAGACGCAAGCGGGCAATCTGATATTCGTTCGTGCTTCGAGGTTGCAGTAGCCGAGATCCTAAGGTACCGTGCTAAGCTTTTCTCCTAGATAACTCCGAGCGTGGACCAGTAGTCTGGCGTGAGACGGTCGGGTTGTTAGAGTACTGCTCGCTGCGACATTTTTTGTATTCCTTCCGACCTGCCATCCGTCGCGGCCCTACATATATTATCCGCCGGGGGTCGCATACGCTCCCACTCATGCGCACCCAATGACAATGCACAGCATCATGCCGCAGCGTCTTGTCCTTGGCGCCCTCATATCCGTCGTCATAGCGACCAGCAACCGAGTAGTTCTCCAGGCCACATGGTCGTGGTTCGAGCATTGGCTCACGATGCCGGGGATCTGGGCGCCGAGGTGCGGGGCTCCGCATATACGCCAATGCAACACCAGCGCCTAGAAGCTCGTCGAAAAGTCGAAAGATCAGCTGGGATCCCTACACTCTCGATATACTGGTTTGTCAGATTAGGCCACGCACACAGAGATGCACTGGGAACTTTTGTCTGATGCTGAAAGAAGACGCTGTTATACATTAACGTAAGTGGTATCAAGCAAAGAATTCCAAGTGCGTGAGCCAGACCGCGCATCTTTTGCGCCAGAGACCACCTTGCCCGGAGTTAAACTCCTGAGAGCATCCTAAACGCCACGTACCCCTGAAATGATGCCTTCCGACGTCCTGTAAACGCCTGTCCTGGGTCTCCATTATCCTTGAGACGCCTGTTCATCGGTAACCACTGAAGAATCAGCAGTGCTGGCCGTGGACTCCTCCGTTCCTCGGTCACCTTCTCTTCTCCTGTCTTTCTCTGTTTCTTCTTCTTCTTCTTCTATCGCCGGAGTGGCTACGCCACCCGACGTGCCGCTCTCGCTATTCTCTCTAACCCGAAGAGCAACGCTCGCAGCAAGCTTCTCGTCTAATATGCTGACCAGTCGCTCCGAGTACTGATCCAGCAGCTTGACCATCACCGTCTCGTTCAAAGAGTCGTTTGACTTGGCCTTTTCGCCTACCGCCCGCGCTGTCAAAGCGAGCTCGCGCTCTACTTCGCGGACCACGTCTGTGCTGAGGCCGTCGTTGCTGTTGGAGAGCCGCTTCCGATAAGCGCGCAGTGTGCGGCATAAGCTCTCGGTCGAAGCACCAAGACTTCCAAACTCATTCGCTGGAGCTTTGGCACGAAGTCGAACATCAACGGACGAACGCCTTTTTGCAACCTGAGGATTGCGAGGGCTTGGGGGGGACGGTGAACGATTGCGATTGGATCTGCGCAAAGTACCTCCCGTGCGGTCCCGTGGTATGCTGGGTATGGGTGAAGGGTCGAGCTTCGGGGTCTGGGCTAATGAGAACTTGGACAGTCTCTTCCGCAGCTTTGGCGATCGACTTCCCGTGGGTGTCGCCTGATCTTCCTCCGGCGAGCGCTGGAATCGAGCCAGCTCGGACTGAGAAAAAACACGTCGCAATGGGGGCCTGCTTGCTAACAGATCCTGATTCATCGGCGTGCTCGGTCCTAGTAAATCCATAGACTTCGACATGTCTTGCCGGTTCGGAGATTGAAGCATGAGGCCCCATACGAAAATCGTCCCATCTACCGCCACAGTGACCAAAGACTTCTCGGTGCAATCATCATCCGCTGAGCTATCTGTCTTCACGAGGGCAATGCTTGTTACTCCTTCGGTGTGACCCCAATCGCGGGCTACGAGGATTCCACTTTCCTCGTACAGTCGGATCGATTTGTCGGTGCTGGATACACCTCCAATCAAAGGCGAGCCCCAAGTACGCGGTATATGGACCAATGAAGATAAAACGACGGCATCGCCGCCCTCAGTGTCGGAAGCGCGGAAGCTGCTGAGGCATTGACCGTTTCGCACGTCATATTTGTGCACCTGCCTATCGATTGTCGAGACTAGAAGGACGTCGTCTTGGTCCACATCCCAGGCCATGGAGACGGGTGTCGTCTTGAGAACGATTGTTCGCAAGATCAAGAAAGCACTCATCGTTTCACCCTCCCCTTCGCGGGATACAAGCTCGCGGACTACCAGAGTGCGATCCGAGCTGAACGATACGAGGCGAGTCCCATTTCTTGAGAAAAGGATCCCGGTCACCGCGCCCACGTGCTCGTCCAGGGTCTGCATTAAATCCCACGTGTTGTCTTTCCTCTTGAAAATTTGGACCATGCGATCCCTCGCGCTGGTGGTGATGTATGCCTGCTCTTTCGATTCGAAAATGTCTATACCCGTAATCTCATTTGCGTGAGCTTTGAAATCCAATGCGCTTGCTTTTGATTGGCGATCCATGATTCTGGAAGCGTTGTTAGTCAATTCACGAGCAGTGGGTAGGAAGACTCACCTAAGGACGCCATACTTGTCCCCAGTTACGAGGAAGCTCGCATCTGAAGAAGCTTTCACAGTCCTCAACTCATTCGTATCGACGTCAGATCCGTCTAACTGTTCTAGAGGCACCTGCAGAGATTCCTTGCATATGCCTTCTCTGCTCCAGAACAAGACTGAGCCGCTGGACGACCAAGTGCAAAAGGAGGCATCAGCAGAATTTGGCCGCGCGAGGGCAGCCACTCCGAGCACTGAATCACCGTGTGCCGGCAACCTTTCGACCACGTCGCCAATGAGAGACTCGTCGTCTGAAGCTCGTAGATGCGATAGGCGAATGGAATGATGTGAGTCTACCGTGACGATGTAGTTGAGCAGCGAAGCAACTGCCTCAATCTTACACGAGTCCGCCGTCAAGGTGATCGTGGGAGATTCTACTCGGGGTGGTGGTGATGGCGGGGGAGTGAGTGATCCGATCGTCTCTTTTATGTTCAACGTTTTCAGACCGCCCTGGCTGCTAGCTAGGTGGAGGCGTCCTTTTGAGTCAATCGCCATCGAGGTCACTGCGACGCCGGCCTCGGCAACTTTGGAAAACCGCTGCGTTCCGTCGCTATCGTCAATCAGGCAGACGTCGCCTTTGTCGGAGGCTACGATGGCTTTGGAGGGAGCCACAGCCACCACGCTCGTGAAATTGGCTTCGAGCAGACTTTCGAGGAGACAATTCCTGCCTGGCAAAGTCTTGTGTGTGCTACTTGAGAGGAAAGAAACGTCGCTCTGTCGGGCTTTCGAGAGCCTAGGTGTTGAGTTTGGATCTTCTATTCTCCAGACTTTGACATGTCTGGTTCCCACGCTGCACAAGCTCAGTCTTCGCTGCCACGATATGAAACAAAAAGGCAGAGAACAGCGTCCCAGATTCAGTAGAGAAGACAATGACTTACGTGATAAGGTTGTTTGCCATCCAAGCTATCCGGTTGATGTTGCTTGTGCATTTGTTGCTGGAGTGCAGCGTGGCAGCTCCTGTCCGGGAGTTGATGTTCCAAACGTATAGAAAGCCATCGTTAGAGGAACCTAGGCTAGCCAGATACTGAGAGTCAGGGCTAAAAGCAAGGCACTTGACGCCAAAGGTATGGTCGGTTAGTGAAGTCAGAGGCGTGTCCGAGGGTGCATCGGGAGCGGTGGAGAAAATGAGCACTCGCGGTTTGTATCCGGTCTGGTTTTGTTAGCACGGAATCCCTCTGCTGGGCAAGCAACTGCTCACCTCTCCAACGGCCAAGAATTTCCCGTCGGGGCTGAAGGATACGCAAGTCGCAGCCTTGATCCTCTCTCGCGCTGTCCAAGTCTTATTCCCGGGAGAGTCGCTCCAATCGTTAGCCGGGGACGCAAGCGGCGATGCGCCTATGCCGGCGTCGCGCAACGAAGCAGCCGTGCGATTCCTGCTCTCGTTCTGGGTAGGTGTAGAGGGGCCACCGTACACAGATGCGGAAGGGTTGATCGGGTTCGTCGTAGGGCGGGCGCGGTAGAAGCGCTGCGAGACATGGTGTTGGTCGTCGACGGTCGCGAGGACTGCCGCGGCCCCGGCGGTGAAGGCGAAGGAGCAACCAGACGAGAGGCTGTCGAAGGCATTGGCAGAGCTCGCCGTGGTTCCAATGACCTGGCGGAGAGCGAGGCTTGCTTCGGCGCGGTGCGGCTTGATCGGCGAGCGCAGCGGCGTGCTCTTGAGGAACGGCGACGGGGAGGGCGTGAGCTTGATGCTGCCGCCCCAGGCAGGGCTCATCATCCGGGAGTTAGATGGAGTGAGCGACATCGCTTGTAGAAGGGATGTCTGAGTATTCGGTGTCCAGCGACGACGAACATTTCAACGGAATCGCATGGCGGAAGGCGCTTGCCGGAGGTTTGCGGTTGGTGAGGAGATGGGGAATGGGGAATGGGAAGCGCAGCAGCCCGTTGTTCCGGTAGCGTATGTGGAGTATGTATACAGCTGCTATGATGCAATTGGGTGATAAGATATGCGCATCTCAGAGGTGAGAGAGACGCATGACGGGATACGCGGCTCCACAGCGCGTCTGGTGAATGAGTTCATGCGGAGTGAGTGAACGGGCTGGATCCGAGCGTTGTTTTTAGGGCAGTCAACACACAGACGCTCTTTCCGAAATGGGCGATCTTCCGCACGGACCCAGGGGCGGCCATCCATTCACGGCTCGCTCGCTTAACCTTATCACATTGCCGCACTCTTATCACACCTCCCTCATCTCCCCCATCACTCATGCAATCTTGCGCGGCTCGCGGCTATCGCAAGGTCCATCTTCCCGCCTGGATACGCTCATACACAGATGCGAAGGCCACTGTATCGATACCCCAAACCCCGCAGACGCTTGCTGGCCCGGGGTTTGTAAACAGAGTCATGCAGGCGTCCACGACCCTGGCCCTGGTAGCGATCAGGGGTCTTTATTCCTCAGCGGTCGGCCTGAAACTACAGGTCAAACAAGTTGTAGTAGCAGCCTCGTCGAACTCATGGAGCTTTGAAATACTCCCACGCAATCGTATCCAGATTCGCTAGCCTACGAAGGGCATCCCAGTTCAATCTGAATTCCACGCCACCGAACCCCTCATCCAGTCCAACACGATCGGTACCTACCACGGTTCCCTCGGTTCCGCCTAACCCATCACCACCGCGATGATGTAGGCTTGGGTACCTAGGCACCGCGTCTGTTTCGCTAAGGTCCAGTATGTCGGAGTCCGTCATCGGATCCACCTATGCCCATTCCTCCTCCAGTCTAAACAACGGACTCCTCCAAGACAGACCAAGGAAACCGTGAGCATGACGCCGGTATACACTATGGGCTTCATAAAGTCCCTTCCCGTCAGCTCGCTATCCTTGACCCGGCTCACGAGCGCCCCCGCAATCGGAACACCGCATGCGTATCCAGCTCCTCGAATGGAGGCCAGCGCCCCATTGTATGGGTAGTACAGTTCGTCACCAAAGAGCTGCTTTTGGACCGAGTTCATTACTGTGTTAAAGGTGCCGTTTACCTAACGCGCCAGTGTCATCAGCGAATATTCAGTTCTTTAATAGAGAGTTGACTTACGATGCCATATAGGACATTGAATGCAATCCAGTACCCTCGGTTGCTCGTTTGTGCCGCGATAAGCCATAGGGTCCATGTGCTCAGAGCATACACAAACGTCGCGACCATGACCATGTTCTGATGCCCTAATCTATCCGCTAGGCCGCCGACGCAAAGCCTCGATATAATTCCGACTCCGTTCGTGAGCGCCAGCCAGTATGAAGTTGCCTTGATGCTATAGCCTAGGGCCTCGCCGAAGTCAGGTCCGAAGGTCGCGGGAATGGCCGCGGTCAGTGGGTGAAGGAGGTTGACGATGAACAGAAGTGCGAAGGCTGGGTCCTTGAAGGCCCTCCAGCTCACAACTTTCGCGCTTCTCTTTTCAAGTTTTCGGGGCGGCAGAGCAAGACCGCTAATGAGACCGCCAACTACAGCACTCATTACCGCAAATACGCCAAGTGTGCCTCGGGTTCCTAACGCGTCGAGGAGTTCGGGCGTAGCGAAGGAGAGGACGGCACCGCCAACGGCAGCAGCTTCACATTGTCAGCTTACACCCGAAACGCGAGGCGGGAAGCCTACCAGCCAGCGTGATACCCTGCGCCAAGCCACTATGTCGACCAAAGTACTCTGCCAGGATCGGGGGCAGCGTGGACAGTATCAGACCACCTCCAAGACCGGCCAGGAGCCCTTGGGTACCAACGAGATGCAAAAGCTGTTTCCGGATGAGTAAGTATGCCAAAGAAGACAATTGTGGTGGAACAACTTACCCGCGTGCTTGCAGCAGCCGTTCCAAAACCAAGCACCATTAACCCCGTCCCCACCGCGCATAGTGTTCTGATGTGCTTCCCAATATCCGGCAGATACGGGAAGTAGAATATGCAAAACGCGGCGACGATTCCTCCATTCCCAAGAGACCCGATCGCCGCGATTGTAGGCCGCTCGGTCAAGTCGCTAGGTTGGATTAACCCATCTTCAACGGCTGAATCGCTTCCGTAATGTCTCTGCCAGATACCGAAGCTCTGGGTAAGACCTACGCAAGTCAGCATGCGGCTGCGAAGAGAGATACCCTGGCTTACCTATAATCCAGAAAGACATTAAAGACGTTGCCACGAGTACCTTCACCTGCTTCCGTTTGGTGATCTTCTCTCCTAGGTTCTCGTCCACCTTGACGGACGGGGTCCCGCTCGGTGTATTGCGACTTTTTTCGTCTCTAAACTCTGATAAAGAACTATGCGACGTCGACGTGGTTTCTCTCGAGTTTTTTCTCGAGCCGTACGCGGAATCTGGACGATCGTCGTGCACGAGCCTGGGAGAACCTGTCATCGTAAACCCTCTGTGGCTCTAGGGCAATGAGGCATACTTACGCGCTGTCTCCACATCGAATCGCTCCATCTCCGTAGTCCACAAGTGTGCGTGGTGGACGAATCGAGGGTCCCTGGCCAAACGCGCTTCTGGAATCCCGTTGGAAGAAGGGTTTTGGGGAAATGTTAGTGGCATTGCCGAGTACATTGGCCTCCTTGCAACTGAGCCGTTATTCGAGGTGTAGGAAAGGGAAGAGCGACATTTTAACGATAGCAGTGGCAAGCTCCTAGTACAAAGTTTGGAGAAGCATGGTACCGCGTGCACATTTTTCATGCCTCGAGGTTGTAGAACCGTCTTATGACGCATCAGAAAACCAGAATATGAGAAGAATTCACGAATCTTCTTCGACAATTTTCTCAGTATGGTTCAGACTCGTCGTTGGTGCGTCACACTATTGCAGTGTTGGGAAAAAGTGGTGCCAAGAGTGTGATTCCGTGGATATGATGAGGCTGTGTGCCGGTTGAAAGGTAAGAACCACAATAATCCCCCTGCAGCCTTGCAAATTAGGGTGATACTGGCATAATGGTTCCATAGGTACGCGCTTTCATCGGATCTCAAACGAGATCTCCCTTCATCATAGAATCATAGCCTTGGGTTGAGACAGAAGGTTGTAATGTGAGCAGTGAAGGCCACCAATGCCTCTACTAGATCAAGTACTTGCGTTATACTTCCTCCAAAGTTCTTTTCTAGAGCGTCTTTCATTGCTGAATACATGTAGTCGGAATCGTCACGAGTTGCTTCAGATGCCACACCCATGCTTTGCAGAACATTGATTGCTAGAAGCGAAGCTAAATACATTTCCATGCCTGCGAATCATCGCCCAAAGAAGCACAGTAATGCTGCGGTCGCACTGCTGCCCGTGGGCGGTTCAAGAGGTTATGTGATCGAAAAAGGCAACTTTAAGCGACGTCATGATGCTTGGCGTGGCGGAGTGAACGAAAAGTTGCCCGGTGCGCCTACCGTTGCAAACCACAACATCGGCCATTGTTTACCTCCTCGACAGCCTACAGCCACCTTTTGTAGGCTCCTTCCTTTCTGCCCGCGCGAGGGCCAATCTTCCGTATGTACGGCGCAATACGACCGACATTGCGGGCATCTACACGGAGGCCCCCAGCACGATTCATCCGCGGTCGTCGATACCCGTCCTCCCACCGAACACGCTCGTTTCACTCCACGCCCTACCTCGCAGTTACTCCGACACCTCCGGCCGGCCCAGATAATACGCCCGTCAGCAACAATGGCGTGGACAAGAAGAACCGCGAGAAGGCGGCGGCCGAGCAAACAGACACCGGGATAGCTGCCGAAGACCCGGAGATTCTTGCGCAGAAGCTGCAGCGCTCCAGAGAAATGACGCGGAGATACTCGTCAGCATTGCGACGCTCGCAAAGACGGAATCGCGCCCAGGACTTGCCGCCCGTGGTCGTTCCGAACTGGTTTCTGAGGAAGAGGGTCTTTACGCGGGAGGAAATGCGTGAGCACCCACTCAATCGCCTTGGACACAATAATTTCACACTGTCGTTGCAGCGCCTGAATTCAGAGGAGGCTGGTAAATTTTCGGTCCCGTTGAACAATCTATCGAGCGGTGTGAAGATCCTGTCTCGGTTGGTTTTCGCAACTTGGAATAGTACCTTGAGTGCGGATCAAAGGAGGCAGTTCGCGAGGCAGTTGGCGTCGAGCATAGGGGCTGGAGATAATGAGCGCGTGGTGCAGGCTCTGGAAAAGGGGGAGGATCCGGACACTGCTCAGGATGAACTGCGTCAAGCTCTGATGTCTCACCTCGAACCGTTGAAGCGGCAGCTGACTGAGGTGAAGGAACTTATCAAGGACTCGGGCAATGCAGGCCTTTTGGAGATCAACCAGACTTTGGTACGCCAGGAAAAGGATCTAGAGCGGGTGTCACGCGAATACGAGGCTCTCATGCGACAGAGGAACATGGACAAGGCTCAAATTCCGCCTTTGGCGCTGGCTGAGATTCGGGCTACCATTGCTGCATCTTTGTCCGCTCTGCCAGCGGCCGCTACTGATACCTTTCCTTCCACGAAGACGAATTTGATACTACATTCGCCCTCCAACGAGCATGACAGACTGATAGGGAGAACAGTCATGTCAATAGCATCTGAGCTAGGGGCCGATGTTGTCGTGCTTGAAGCTCAAGATCTCGCGGAAATTGCTGGAGACTACCTAGGCGACGGAGCAGACCCATCACCTCATTCGATACGATCCCTGGGCTACGAAACGTATCGGCTTAGTGCGGAGCTCGGAAATGACATGGAAGAGCTATGGAAGGAGGACCCGTTTTCTGAGGACCAGGAGGAAGCGGCCACACCCCAAGCGCCAACGGAGCCTTTCCGTAGGGCGTTTAAGGGTATGCCAATATCGATAATCGCCATCGATCCCATTTCGAAATCAATTACGCAAAGTATTCATGCCTTGCGGGTGCCTGCCTCTGACGCCAGTGCCGCGTCGACAAATGAACAGCAGGGTCGACTGCAGACGCAAGGCGAAGCCCAATTGGAGGACCTGAAACTCTCGAATTTACTTGAGGCTCTGATTGACTCCAGCGAAGTCAAGCGTAGTCGCGGTGGCCCCACTGTGGAACACGTCACCCGACTATCCACCGTTCCAAAGGACAATGCTCCGACTCCCATAACGCCCAAATTATTCGACAGATTCTTCGACTACTCGATGACTCCTAGAGGGGACAAAGTCGATCTCGCCCCTGCCTTACCAATCAAGGCTATACCCAGATTCGGCCTCGCCGTGGACGTCGGTACATCCCCAAGATCGGAAAGAATCCTTCCGAAATCCAAGATCATCTATGTTCAAGACATTAAAGAGCTCAACGCGACTCAATATGGCAACCGAATAATTCAAAAGCTCGAAGATATCGTCCGAAAGCAGAGGAGAGCGGGTGAAAGCATTATGATAGTCGGTAGCAGTTGCTCTCTGGACCTCACACCTGACCTCTCTGCAAATGGGGTGCATGGCCTCCAGTCAGAGGGCGAGGCTGGCTTGTTCAGGACTATTGTCGTCCCGACAGAATCGGCGGATGAGTCCAAGAACGAGGGGCCGTTTCCTGATAGTAAAGCCTACCATCAATCTCGGTCGCTCGAGAGACTATCGTCCTTAGTAGAAAAGAAGAAGTTCCGGAAGATCAACTTACGACACATACAAAGCATGCTGCGATGCCTCGACCCTCTTGCGTCACGCGCCATTTCCGACGACGAGAAAGGCCCGGAAGAGTTACGCGCAGCTGCATCAGTATTACCAGAGTCTTATTTCTGGAAAGTCCTGACCTACGACGAGGTCCACCGGATAGCATTAACCGCCCTTGGTCTACAACGTATGGATCACAACTGCAAAGAGCTGAACTGGGCCCATGTGGCTCTCGCTATGGGCCTGTTGAAAGCCAGTGACGAAGCGAAGGTCGCTTACATTAAGCGTAAGGCCGAGCAAACAGCCCGCGGTGATAGTCGGCATCCAGACTCGTTCGATCGATGGACGAAGGGTGTAGAAGAAAGGATGCGGAACGCCGCCGTTGGAACTGAAGATCCGGGCGCGGCAACATACGCCCAGCGCGAGCGCCAATTACAAAATGTCTCAATGGGCGCTACAAAGCATGAGAAGCGACTATTGCCGGGCATTGCAAATCCAGACCAGATCAAGACCACCTTCGACCAGGTCCACGTTTCTCCTGAGACCGTAGACTCGATTCGGACACTCACGTCCATGTCGCTCCTTCGCCCAGATGCTTTCAACTATGGCGTGCTTGCTACGGAAAAGATATCGGGCGCTCTTCTTTATGGTCCTCCTGGAACCGGTAAGACCTTGCTTGCGAAAGCCGTCGCAAAGGAAAGCGGATGCACAGTGCTTGAAGTTTCTGGAAGCCAGATCATGGACAAGTACGTTGGTGAAGGCGAAAAGAACGTTGCCGCCATCTTCTCTCTTGCCCGGAAACTTACCCCTTGTATCGTCTTCCTAGATGAGGCGGATGCCATCTTTGGCTCGCGTGACACGGCTCGTGAGCGGACTTCACATCGAGATATTCTAAACCAATTTCTCAAGGAATGGGATGGACTGAACGACTTATCGGTGTTTGTCATGGTCGCAACAAATCGTCCGTTTGATCTAGACGATGCGGTTATTCGACGACTGCCGAGGCGCTTACTAGTTGATTTGCCTACCCAGGCCGACCGAAAGGAGATCATGAAGATCCACCTCCGAGGCGAGCAACTTGATGAATCAGTGGACTTGGAAGACCTCGCCAAGCGCACGCCCTTCTACTCCGGAAGCGATCTTAAGAACTTAGCAGTCTCGGCAGCACTAGCATGCGTGAGAGAAGAAAACGAGCAAGCCGCCGTCGCAGCAGCTCAAGCTGCGGCCGGTGAAGCAACACAATCCGCCTTCTCCACCCCACCGCAGCTCGTCCGCGGCCAGCGATACACGTTCCCAGAAAAGCGTGTTCTGTATGCGAGACACTTCGACAAAGCCCTGATTGAGATCAGCGCGAGCATCTCCGAAGATATGTCGAGCTTGAATGCGATCAAGAAATTTGACGAGAAGTATGGCGACAAAATGGGCAAGAAGAAGAGGAGTGTGTATGGGTTCGGAATTGATGCTGGCACGAATGAGAATGCGGCGAGGGTGCGAACATGAGATTTTTTTGCCTTCCTGTCGATATTTCGAAGAGGATTGTTGTTGTGTATATGTTGTACCTATAGAGTAAGTAAATGTTTTTGGGCTCCATGGCTCGCGTGACTAACGCCCAACATGTCTCCTTACCCCCAACTTGACATGCGCCTGTGGTTCGTTGAGACGGTAGCGCACCTTCGGTATCGCGTGACGAGTTACCCTTTTCTACATATTGTTTTTGCTTCCACTGGGTCTGCCGTCCCAACCCAACCACTTTTTTTCGCGCACCCGCTAATACCGTCTTTTTCTGGCCCTGTTCCTGCCGTGCCCTACGTCGCACTGAACTTTTCATCTCCACACTCATCAGGACCGCACACTCGCGCACAAAAGCAGCAGCAGTCGAACCCGCACTGCACCAAACTGGCACCTCTCCGTCCCTCGAAGCCGCCCACGCTGCTCAATCTCTACTTCGAACGGCCGCCTTAACGCACGCACAAGGAGAGCTAGCTGATAGGCTCCAACTCCCTCTCAAGGTCCGACCTATCGAAGGAATTCATTCAAACCCATCTTCCTACTACTTGCGCAGCGCTCGCTCGCCGCATACAAACGAACGGCAGACAGACATTAAATCCACCACCACGCTTACTACCGATCGATCCGAATCTGAATCTTAACTACCAAGAGGGCTCGGCCACAATGTCGCTGTTCGCCCGCATCGCGTTTAGTCGCAGTCTCTCCTCGTCGTCGGTGGAGTCTGTCTCCGCGGTATCATCGTCATCATCATCTGCATCAGCAACATCAGCATCATCCTCCGCGAAGTTCGTAATCAAGCCACCATTCCGACCCGAAGGCGAGGAGTCCAGTCCTGCTCTTGTCCACGGACAGAACCAAGACCAAGGGAAACGCCATATAGCCAGGACTCGAGTGCCTGCGGCTCACCACCAGCGGTTGGGGAAGTTGGGCAGCAGCGATGGTGCGATGGCGCGGGGGAGTAGTGGGGATGTAGGCGATTTGGAGCTGGGAACTACTTTGGGGGGCTCCTGGAAGGGCGGTTATGAGGGAGGAGAGCGGGTTCGAGGGGGGGGAAGGGGGAGGGAGACGAGGAGGGAGACGAAGAGGAGTGAATGAACAGCGAGGAGAGGCAGGGAGGGAAGTAAGGATTAAGGAAGGATTCGTGGAGTTAGTCTAGCCTAGTCTAGTCTAAGATGCGGTTCTGCCTACCTGCTTGAGCCGCGGCGCGCATAACCGCTCTTTAGGAGAAAGGCGCCTTGGGCTTCTTGTTATTTTTCCATCAGCGAGGCTAGAAGATTACCCATAGCAACGGTGCAAAATTGATAGTCCTTCCACCTCCTCGTCCATGCATCCGTTATCAACTTCTTCCCGCCCACCCCACTGCTAGCTCCTACCCTACCCTTCCCACTTTTCCCACCAGCAAAGCAACCCCTCTCCCCTCCAACCAGCCACAAATATCCCGCTACCGGTATCCCGCACCTCACCGCACAATCACCATGCGTCGACTCCACTCCAGCGCTTCGTAGACCTAGTATATATCCACCAATCCAATGTAGAACCTCAATCGCTGCTTTTTCTCCTCGGTCTGGCCGGTAATAGGCAGGTCCAGTGCCGTCAATATAGGATCTAGCGTAGGATCTGTCATATTCCACAGCTGAGCGGGCGTGGTAGGAAAACCTGGGATGTCGGCGTTTGTCGTGAACGAACGGAGCGCGGTAAGAGGAGCGTCAGATCTTCTGATAGCAGAGTTTTCAATGCGGGCAATAGAATTGTACGCCCTGCATTATAACTAGTTAGCAGATAAGCAGGACATCTAAATAGTATTTACTTACGTTGTCTGATAGCTTGTAGCGATAAGCCCGCGGAGTTGCTGCATCTCGTTCTGCATCGCTTGGTGGTTTTGCTGCATCTGCTCCTGATTCTGCTGCATCTGCTGCTGCATCTGTTGCATCTGTTCCATGATTGCAGCGGCCTGAGCAATCGGAGGAAGATTGGAAAATTTTGCCAACTCGGTGCCAGCTTGCTGGAGTCCCGCGGTGACTTGGTCGGGCCCTGTTACTGGGAGCTTGACATCTGGTTGCGAGCTAAGCTCCTCTGGTTGTGGGCCAAGCTCCTCTGCAGATTTAGGCTGAGGGGAATTGACGCTTGCCATGGCTTCGAGTGATGTGAAGAAATAAGGAGAAGTTGGGAAGAGGCAGAAAGAAGTTGGGAAGAGGTAGAAAGAAGTGGGAAAGAAGTAGAAAAGAAGTAGGAAGAGGTAGGAAGAGGTAGGAACAAGTTAGAAAGAAATAGGAAAAAGTTGAGAAGAAGTGGAAAATGTTGAGAAAAAGTAGAAGAGGTTAAGAAGAAGTAGGAAGAAGTAGGAAGAAGACTTAAAGACGTGAGTGTGGTGCGGGAAGACGAGTGAATTAAAAGTGGGGCTGGGCAGGCCGCTAGCACGTGCAAACTAAGGGTTTCGCCGCTAGCCCTGATTAATACTTTGGCTATCTCAATGTGACCTTTGGGTCGGCTTGATTGTTTGAAACCTTTCTGTCTTCCAGTCGCAGCAGCGTTTTGAGGCTTAGGTCTCAGGAAGCAGGGCGCCTTAGGTCTTTGGTCCCTGGCGCACCCTCATCTTACTACGACCTCCACGCGCATGTATACTTTCAAGTTAAGAACAACCTAAGAGTAAAAGACTTTACCGTACTAGGCTAATCTTCTACTAGAAATATAAGCTAAAACTATTAGACTAATAGAAAAATAAAGTATAGCTAAGAAGTAGGAGACTAAGAACGTACGTAAGCCTAAGAGGATTTCGGCGACTAGAATACTCGGGGCAAGTAATCCATTCCGCGAAACATAAAGAAGGGCTCGGTCTGCTGCCACAGGGCAAGCTCGCAGCCAAGCCGCCCGCGAAAGCCGCCCAAAGCCGACTCTCTGAGGCCCACACCCCTTCCTCCCCCACAACCATCCCACCGCTCCTCAGCCCAACCCGCCCGGGACGCTACTATCCGATCCGCCCAAACATTCTGCACAAGCTGAGCAAACGCTCGAGCCTCTCGCGGTGTGGAATTCTCCGGATAGAACGACGTGCGTAACAGCTACCCTGGAGGCCTTCGCGGGTGCGTACAATGGGACAGCTACTCTTACTTACTTGTACGGCGAGCCCTTAGATCCGGAGAATTCCCTTCCGCAAGAGCGAGCAACGGAGGGGAGGTTGTGATTTTGTATGCGAGGAAAGAAAGGGGAAGAACGGATGGAGAAGAGACAGGAAACGATTGGAATTCTAGGGATGTATGTGGTGCTCATGCTGAGGGATATATAGATTAAGGCAGAAGTGGGTCAGAAAGTGGGTCAGAAGCCTTCGTAAAGGGAAAAGGGATGGGTACTCAGATTGTGCGGGCGAGAGCGTTCGCCGGAATGACAACACGAGCGCCCATAACCCTTTCGAAGGCGGATAACACCTACGTATCGCAGCGACGTTTTCCAGGCGAACCACTTCTCAAGAGTAGACCCCGCCAAATGCCAAGAAACATCACTCGGGGGCCTTGGATCGCATATTCTTCGTCATTAGTACTCATACATCATGAAAAGGTGCTCCGAATATCCGCCGGCCTATCAAAACCAATGCCCTTGTCGAAGCCGTACGCCCGTGCCCAACGCCGAGAGTAACCTACGCGTGTGCTTGGCCGCCTCCTTGTACGCGACCGTAAACGCTATCGGGCCTACTACGATCCCACCCGTACCCATCAATCCTTCCTTCGCCAAGGCTTAATCGCTCCTCAGCATACTCTCCACCAGATCCCCAAGCGGACCCCAGAAGTCCTTGCTCCCGCTCGCCAGCCCATGCTCATCGATGAACAGCACATAGTGCTTGAAGCTCGTATTCAGATGCGGCTCGAGGCCCAGCTCGATGATGACGGGGTAGTGATGGCAGTAGATGTGGGCATAGACGCGATACAGGCGCTTGAACATGTTGCGGAGGAGAGCGGGGAACGTCTTGGGGAAGGGGACGCCGATGCGGCTCGGGAACATCTGCTCGTTGTCGATGTTGGATTGCACCCAGGCCATGAGGTGCTCGATGTACTCGGGCGCGGGCATCTTGGTGGGCTTCTTGTAGTTTTCGCTGTCTTGCCAGAGGTATTCGAACCTGCGGGAGTTAGCGTCGAAATGTAGTGTGCGTGGAGGGAACTGTACTCGTCTGTTGCCTTCATCTCCGGGCAGCTCTGCGGCGAGCAGAACTCGGTTATGGAACCGTAAAGAAGATTGATCTGGTTGTAGAAGTCGACCACTGGAACCTTTGTTAGAATGTGAGCGTAGTTTTCAACCATCTTGCCTACCGTTGACGGCCAACCACTCGTCCTTGTCCTCGCCCTCGGGCAACTTCACTGCCTTCCTCAAGCTCCCACTTCCCAGCGTCGCTTCCGCATACTGCTTGAGTTGCCAGCTGCTCGTTCCTCGATTCGACTTCTGGGGCTTGAATGGTGCTCGCGTGCGCGGGTTACTAAAGAAAGAAGAAAGTAAGCTGGTGCCCGCAAAGTATCTATCATTGCGTGGTGTGTTTATCTGTCCCTTCGGCGTAGGACAAGAGACGGTACCCGTGCCCGTCGGGCCATCGTACCCTCGCCCAGAGCATATTTCGGCGTCCTTCTTCAGTGCAGAGCGTGTTGGTGAGCGTTTCCCTCCTGGTACGAGTTTGTACGAGTAATTGGGGAACTCGCAGGACGGGCTCTGCTCGTCGGACTGCGAGTGGGGGTTCGGGTGAAGGGCAGGAAGAGCAAAGCCAATGCCCGACACCCCTCCCGCAGCCGAATTGGTTACCAGCTCCGGCAATGTAGCAGCCGAACCCGCCTGCGGCGTCCGCAGCGCTTCCCCGATCCTCTGGAGTGGGCTCTTATACGCCGATCGCGGTCTAGCAGGTGCCAGAACCTCGAACCGACCCTCAGAGGTCTCCGTCCATGCAGGCTTGCCTGCCGCATGCTCTGTCCGGTCGAGGATGTCCATTGCGAGGCTCATGCAGCTCTGGCTCTGGGCGAAGCTGAAGACGGGCTGGAGGGGCTTGGGCTTCGCGGGAAACGGGGGGTGAACGAGGGAAGCGGGAGGGACGAACATTGTTGTTATGAAGCCTGACATCCTTCACGGCGTTCTGGTCTCGAATATATCGGTAGAGCGTGTTGCACGCTGTCTAGAGCGCATTCCGATTGTTAGCCAGGTGATCCGGGGGATGTGAGGAATGTACCAACCGTTAGCCTATGCGGATCTTGTGTGTGGATGGTTTCGAGGGAATGAGCGACAGAATTGGAAACAAGGAGAGAGAGACGAAATAAAGGCGCAAGCAGAGGGGGGTCGGTGACGTTGGGTGTGAGTTCAGTGTTTGGCCCGCCCCGCCATAAACAACCTACGCCACAGTCTGACTAAGCCATTAGCCACACTTAGCTTTCGCTGCTAGTGCTATCACAGGAATCCGGAATCGAACAAGCCACTGTAGGTTGAACAAGAGTCCAAGAAACTTAAAGGTCGCGATTCTCTAGGTCTACTCTAGGTCTATCGATGCAGGTTCTTGACTTCCACCCAATGCATCTACGCTTTTGGTTTGCGACTGGCCACCATCACCTCCTGGGGCTCACATGCTACCCCACCACAAACGCATCTGTATCTACCTAAGATACCCCGGTTCTTGGTTGAAGTAATCCCTATTGCCATTCCGCTCACCATTGGGCCTGTCGAAAGCACCGTCAAGTGACGTCTCAAACTCTCCGCAGTCGAGATCATCAGAGCCGCCACTCTTGACCCTCGCCAGCTGATCGCTGACATAGTGAGCAACATGCTGATCAATCTCCGCTTTCCGCTTGAGCTCCTCTTCATCAAGGAAGCCAATGGAGTTGCTCCGGTTGAGCGGAGTGGCATCTTCGTCGCCATTGGTCGACGTCTCCCAATCACTACGGAAACCAATCGATCTGCTCGTGGAGGAGCGCCGGAAATGATGCGGCTTTTTGGGCTTCCCAGTGGAATTCCAGATGTCATCAAAGTAATGGGCGGCAGCAGTGGTTGGGGTGCGTGGTGTCTGCGGAAGGCGGCAGGTCATGCTGGGAAGTGTTAGTGGTGTAGCAGCGAGCCCATTGACGTAGCTTACCCAGTGTCGTGGATCATCTTTGCGATCAAACCAGTCCAACCGCACTGGTGCGTTGCACCCAACCCGCGGCCTGTATCTCCGTCGAAGAACTCATGGAACCACATGTAATCCCTCCAGTTCGGGTCAAAATCCAGCATCTGATTTCCGTCGTTGATGGCTCTTCTACCGTCATCACCACGTGCGAACAGATGCTGCAGCCGATGTTGTAGCTCTTCGGCGACGTGGCCAAGGTGCATATAGTCGCCTGATCCCGTCGGGCATTCGACCTGCAGATTGTTGCCGTAGTATAGGAAGAATCTCTGTAAAGACTCAATGAGAAGGAAGTTGACAGCCAGCCAGATTGGTCCTCTCCAGTTGCTGTTGCCGCCGAAGAGTCCACTGTCAGAGTCACCCGGAAGGTAGCTAACTTGGTATCGCTGGCCGTTCACGTCCATTGAATACGGATGGTCTTTATGGTATTTTGACAGGGATCGGATGCCATGCTCCGCTAGGAACTCGTCCTCGTCTAGCATCCTCTGGAGAATCCTCTTTAGTCGATCTTCATTCACAAGGGACAGAAGGAGACGGTCGTCTTTGCCACGTTTTTTCATCGACGCAATGTTGCGGGACGCGGTCTCTTTTCGGTTGTTGATGAACCAGTCCAACCTCTTCTTGAAGCTAGGCAATTTGTTGATGACCTCCGGTTCAAGGGTCATGGTGGCGTACAGCGGGATAAGGCCAACTAGAGATCGAACAGGCATCTGGTGGCTCCATGGACCACCCCATGAGATGGCGTCATAGTAGAAGCCATCTTCCTCGTTCCAGAGAGGCTTGGCTTCCCCGTGTGACCGGTACTGCATGGCGTCGCTGATCATAATGAAATGTTCGAAGAATTTAGAGGCCATATCTTCGTAGATGCGCCGGCGTTTGGCCATTTCAAGGCAAATGTTGAGCATGTTCAGGCAGTAGAAGCCCATCCAGCCCGTGCTGTCGGCTTGCTCTAGGACACCGCCAGTGGGCAATGCTTCGGACCGATTGAAGATGCCAATGTTGTCGAGACCGAGGAAACCGCCCTCAAAGATGTTCTTGCCTTCGGCATCCTTACGATTGACCCACCAGGTGAAGTTCAGCAACAGCTTCTGGAAGACGCGCTCAAGGAAGTCATAGTCCGCGCGGCCGTACATCTTGCGTTCCATCTTGAAGACCCTGAAGAGAGACCATGCATGGACAGGTGGATTTACGTCACCGAAATTCCACTCGTACGCAGGCAGCTGGCCATTGGGGTGCATGTACCACTCGCGGGTGAAGAGGTCGAGCTGCTTCTTGGCAAAGTCCGGATCGATCATGGCTAGAGGGATGCAGTGGAACGCGCTGTCCCATGCGGCAAAGAATGGATATTCCCACGAGTCGGGCATGGACAGAATGTCGTCCAGGTACATGTGCTTCCACTCTCTATTCCGGACGTTCTTGCGGCTTTCTGGTGGCGGAGGCATTCCAGGGTCGCCATTTGCCCACTGGTCCCAAACGAAGTGATAGTACTGCTTGCACCAAAGCATTCCGGAGAGCGCCTGGCGCTGGATGTTGCGGAGATCATCAGCCATGGGGAGAGGGCTGATGCGATAGTAGAACTCGTCAGCCTCGGCGCGACGCTGTTCCATGATGTCGTCGAACAGCTCTTCGTCGAGATAGCCCTCGTATCTCTTGGACATCCTAAAGCGCACTACGGCGCACTCACCAGGCGGGACGCCCTCATCCTCGTCGAAAGCGTACCAAGCAGCGCACTTGGTACCGAATCCCTGCGCGTTGACGGCATTCGGCTGCTCGTCGACGATCCGGCGATGGATGCCATCCTTGACATACGGGGTCTTGTTCTGTCCACCCCACAAGCTCTTGTAGTTGGTCTCGTTCTCGGTGAAAAGAAGCTCAGGCTGGACGTCCTCGCCGCTCGAACCAGTGCCCGGCGAGGGCGAGAGCTGCATATAGCGCTCTCCAAGCTTCCAGTGATTCGAATGCGCCGTAGTCGGGGCGATCTTGCGGATCGACGGCTTCTTCTTAAGATCTTCATGACCCCATGCCCAGGTGTTGCGGAACCACATGTGCGGTACAATGTGCAGCGGTGCGGGCTCCGGTCCCCGGTTGTAAGCAGTGACCCGGAACAACAGCTCCTCCGGGTCGTCAGCCTCTTTTGCAGTCTCAATGAAGATGTCCCAGTATCTGTCGTCATCGAACACGCCCGTGTCGGGGAGGTTGTATTCCTTCTCGAGGCGGCTCCGTTTCGCGTTCTCTTTGATGAGGTCTTCGTAGGGAAACTTGCGCTGCGGGTACTTGTAGAGGAATTTCATGTAGGAATGCTACGAGCATCATTAGCAACAGCAACGCCGAACGGGGTGGAGAAAACTCACGGTGGGTGTGTTGTCCAGGTGGAAGTGGCATTCCTTAATCGACTCGCCGTGGTTGCCCTGAGGATTCGACAAGCCGAACAAGCGCTCTTTCAAGAAGTCGCTGCACCAATGTCAGCGATCGATCATGGCGTTCCGGCGCGCGCATACTCTTCCTCGTTCCAGAAAGAAAAGGCGATGTTCTGCAGGCCGTGCGAGTCGGAGACGCCGGCAATGCCGTCCTCGCCCCAGCGAAAGGCTCGTGAACGCGCCATATCATGCGTGAAGTCTGGTATATGTCAGCTAGACCACTGCATCACATCTAACAGCACCTACGGCTCCATGCGTCGCCATCGTGACTGCAGCGGTTCGTCAGTAAGCTCAGCGAACAGCGGCGATTGGACTCACGAGTAGTCTTCGCGGACTGCGCGCAGATTAGCCTAGTCCTCAACCATGTACAGCAACAGAAACCGACCAGTCGCCCACTGCCTCTCGGCAACGTAGGGGCCCCATCGCTTCCAGTAAGCCTTGCGCTCCCGGTCCTGCTTGAGGCGCTTTTCCTCCTCGCAGAGGTATTCCTGATTCTCAATGAGAACCATGGCGGATATGTGGGATGAGAGGATGTTCGGGGTGCGCTGCCAGCAAAATTGGGGTTGTCGTGGGCGAGCAAGGGAATGGCGGTGTCGAGGGCGATGCGCAGGTGAAAGTCAAACAATAGGTATTCACACGACCAAGAAGCGAATGGATGAGCAAATAAGCTATGTGGGTGGGTGTGCAGGAGTCGGAGACGAGGGTATCGCGGGTGTGTAGGGGAGAAAAGTGGGAGAGGCAAAACACGGCAAGGTTTTGAAGCGGCAGAGCAGAGAGCGCGCTTGCTTCTCACGATGCATGCAGGCACTTGCGATGGATGTCATAGATGGGCCGTGCTCCCGGATGCCTGCTTATCGGCCCTCAACGCCTCGATTCTGATTTAGCGCCACCGCCGCCGGTTTCACGTCTCGCGACAGCTTGGCGGTCTGGGGAACATCGACACCGGACCGCGACACTCTCGCATCTTGTGGTACCTACACACGTCTCTGCGTCCGGCCGCGCCGAGAGGCTCTGCGGCCACTACCAAACTGTTGAACGGCGATCCTGCCGGCGAATTTTTAGACAGCCGCGATGGCCTGGGATCCTCAACAGGGGACCGAGGCCGCGGCCATTGCCGATCCTGGCCAGGCGCGTGCCAAGGAAGGTTCCCCTTCGCGGCAAGGACGACCTGCATGTACGCACCACCAGGACGACGGATACGCATGCCAAAAGCAATGCGAGGATAGATTGCGCTCAGAGAGGGCACAGCAAGCCCCGCAAGAGAGTTGATTATGAGAGGAGCCGTTTGCTCGCCTGATTCTGGGGAAACAAGCCGATCAAGGCCCGATGAGTGCTTTGCTCCCCTTCTCACCTCCCGCGTATATAGAAGGGGGGGGACGTACTACCGCGACTTCATAAACCTATTCTGAGGCTCACACTGGAAGAATCCAAAGAAGTTACACGATATTCGCGACACTGCATTGACCGTGTCGACTCACTCGAACGAACTACTCTACGCTGGGCAGTGTGCCAGGGCGACCTAGGCGCGACGGACCAGCTGTTGCACAGCGGTGCCAATTCATCTACTGTGGCTGCACGGGGAATTTTTTCAACCTTGGCATCACACACTCACAGACGCTCATGCCAAACACACTGGGGTATAAGACCTGATTGGCTAAATCAGATCTCACTGACCGTTTGCGGGCCTGTGACTACCTACACCGCAATGCCAAGATTGTAAAACTTCGCCCTGCAACCACAGTAGCTGCAGCATTTGGCCACTCACAAAGCTGCGGAGGCTCTGGTGTCCGCAGGAGCCGACGTAGGAGCAGTAGACACTATACCCAAGCCTCCAATCAATGTGACTGTATTGAGGTATCACACATCAAGAGTCTCATTCTCGCAAAGGCCGGAGCCAACATCGAGCAGACAAACGGGTTGGGCGAAACCCCTCTCCTCGCTGCATGTCGCGCTGACTCGCACAATGCAGTGGGAATGCTGCTTTGTCCGGAAGTAAATCTAGAAAAGAAAAGTGCCAATAAGGTTACTCAGCCCATCGTAGAAGTATCAAGTTAAACAGGCATAGGACTGTCCGAATGTTGCTCGAACGAGGCGCGCGAACTGATACTGTTCGCCATGGTAAGAAGCCTGTCCTTCGATCTTGTCGCGCAAGCCAGTGAGAACAAAATGATCCAACTTCTAATGGATGGTGGGGTCCACGGTTTGGACGTTGAGGCGCGCGATGGGGATGGGGTGAGTGCTCTTCAGGATCGGCAGGTCCGACATGATATTGGAGACTTGATGGCAGATTTCACTAGATTCTGCGATCAAGCGAGGAAACGGACCAGTCGCACCGAAGAGCCAGAGGATGAGTTTTCTTGACGCACTCGAGAGTCTGGAATACGGTCCTCATAAGGATGGCCAGCCACATCAGTGAAGCCCCATTATCGAGTGCCATAGGACCTGGCCTAGGGTTGGGCTGGCATTCTCGCAGTGAATGGGAGTATAAAGAGCCGAACTGAGTGCTGCGTTGCTCGCAGAGCATGGACCTCTCTCTACGGTGTAGCTCCACACGTACAACCTAACTCAAAAGAGCCAACCTAGTCACTGCCTTTACTCTGCTACAAACGGCACCCGCTCAAACCTTTATCTTGCCACCTGGACACCACCTCCCTCCCTTCTCACCGTCCATCTCTCAACTCACCCATATCCGTCTCTCAACTCACCTACATCCACGAAGCTACCCAGGCCAACGATACAATGCGTTTCACCACCCTTTTCGCCGTCTTCGCCGTCCTCGTCAGCTCACTCGCGGCCGCTCTCCCCGCAGAGCTGCAGCAAGCCGCGCCCGCTCAAGAGAAGTGCGGCTGGGGCTTCTACAGGCGCCTCCCTGACCGAGAGGTTGGGGCTGGCGAGCTAGAGGGCAGGAACACAGCCGCACTCGTAGATCTCTGGCAGAACGATCGCTGCTTCGACCTCGAGGACACCGTGTGGAAAATCAACATCGATAATCCTCGATGTGGTCTCTGCGTCTTCTTCGCGTAGGCATCTCCCCCACGTTAACTGGCCCCAACTCAAGGCAGTGACTGACGCTGAGCAACAGGGACAACAACTGCATGGAGGCAATCACTTGGTTCGGCGGTCCGACGCACGAGATCAGGATTCCGGACTCCAAGAGCTTCTGGTGCATGTAGTGTGCGGAGCAGCGCAATTACAGGTACGAGTATCTCCTTTTCACGTCCATTGAGTAACCGCCGCAGCATACTGACCGCCCCTTCCAGGCGTCGACCGGAACGACCACGGATTCTCCCAAGCTTGCTCTCCGCACAACATGAGGTCTAAGGAGTCTTATCCTATCTGGGTGCTATATACAATCTCTTTGTCAGGACTAGCACGGTTACTAGTAGTCTTCCTCTTTGGGTGAGGGCCGTCGTGGGCATGGAACTGGGCATGTAATGCCTATGCAGACATAGGGTTATTTGTGCGAAACCACAGGCCCTGCGGAATATGAAAAATTTCAAACCATAGCCACAGCTAATCAATGATACGGAAATCTGTGCCGCTTGTTGGGGCCTCCCGGTGCGACCAGTTTGACTCAAAGGCCCACAGTCGACAACCGTGTTCCGTGACCACAAGACTGGCTTTTTCCGATCCTGCCGAGCAGCTCTACAACGCAACTCACAGTCATGCCCAGGCATTTCTTCACATGCGCTGCTTCTATGCCGATTCGTTGAGCCAACCGTATTCCGGGAACGCGTCTAAGTCGGGGCTCCAGTCGCTGCAGGACCTAGCATGCTTTGGCTGCTTTGCTGTTACAGACATACAGCAGGGTCTAAAGGGAGCTATCACGATGGTCGGCCGACGGTGTGCTAGGGCGACGGATCTCAAGCGGTAGGCCTTGGAGCTCACGACAATGCTCAGCATTTTGACCGAAGTACGGGTGTGCGCGAGTCTCATATTTACATTCGCGGAAGGTCTATCGGACAATGACTGGAGGATGCTCAGGCCGGCTGTGGCGAAGGATTCAGACCGTTAGGCGTCTTTCTGGCGGCTAACTAGTGTTAGTGTCTCTGGGGGCTGCAATTCGAAATAGGAAGGCGCGAGAGGACTTTGGGGGCGGAGACTACGCCATTAGGCCAGGCGGGTAAAAAGTATAAGTAGCTGGAAATTAAGATGGGAAGCTTTTCGGCAATACGGATTCTCCCTCATTGTGACCGAGGCTGTAGACAATTCTTCTTTAAAAGAAGCAGGAAGAGTACTAAGGATACTTCCGCTAAGAAACAGAAAGGCGCATTGCACGGTCGGGCCCAATGCGGGCATCCAGCTGCGCCAAGATATCAATTGAGCGACGGTTTGCGGCGTAGCTACAGCATATCGCGCGAGAGATATCTTGAGTCCGTATAAAGCGTACTCCGTCTCCAGCTCGCCCAAATCTCTTTCCACTAGTACTTATCCTCTACATTGTTGCCCTAGACACTCCATTCGCCATGGCTACCTCCGAAATAACGCAGACGTTGATAAAATTCGCCGACGCTCCCCCAGCAGACTTAAGCAGTGAAGAGCGGCTTGCCTTCATGGCGGCATGTGAGAAGGCAAAGCTGGCTGTTGAGAATCCCTTGGAAGCTACCCTTCGTTTTATGCTCGGCGTCAGTAATGCCTCTCCATGCAGCTAGCACTCGATGAACTCCATCCAGCGCCAAGGTATACTAAACAGAGATAGGGCCTTGAGAGCGTAGCGCTCAGACTTGGTGTGGACATGAAATTGCTCGATCTTGGTGTGGAGTCCCAAGGTCCGATCACCGCTGATCAGCTGGCTTCCGGGTCTGGCGCAGACGTTGTGCTTGTGGGTAGGTCTGACAGTTTCCTCTTGAGTGGATTGTCGTTGAGCAAAGGCTGATACTTCTAGTCCGCATCATGAGGATGCTGGTAGCAATGGCCCTCTTCAAAGAGGTTGGTCACCATACATATCTCGCGAACCCGCTGGCGGGCGCATGGGTCACCGGTTCTCCCCTCAGGGAGGGAGTCCTTCACTTGTGGGTTCCCAGCTAGTCCGTACAAGTACAAGAACTGCCCGGAAGAGGCTAACTAACTTTTCTCCTTAGATCCGCTCAGCTTCCCCCGATTGTTTTCCTTCCGGAATACCTAGAGGAAAAGGGATATCACAATCCCACTGATGCGGAAGATGGCCCGTTCCAATTCGCGCGCCAATCCCATTTACATTTCTTCGAGTGGCTGAGCAAGAAGCCCAGAATCCAGAACGCGTTCAATACCACGATGAGTATCTCGCGATCGCAACGTGGGCAAGAGTGGTTTGAAATCTATCCCGTCGAGGAGAAGCTCCGTCTATCCAACCCTGATGCCTCGGCGATCCTGCTCGTCGATATCGGCGGCAACGTTGGCCACGACCTCATCAACTTCCAGAAGAAGTTCCCGGACTTACCGGGAAGACTCGTTTTCGAAGACCTCCCCGGGGTCGTGGCCGCCGCTGGGGATCTTCCGAAGGGGATCGAAGGCGTCGGCCATGACTTCTTCCAACCACTGCCCCCAGCCCTCCGCAACGCCAAGGCATACTATCTCCGCCAGATCCTTCACGACTGGCCGGATAAGCAAGCGCGCCAGATACTGGAGAACGTCCGAGAGGCCATGGCGAACGGTTCGATCCTTCTGATCAATGAGACGATAATGCCGGATGACAATGTGGCGCTCTACCAGGCCGAGCTCGATATGCTCATGATGGGCGTACTTGCTTCGCTTGATCGGACTGCGGGTCAGTTGGAGGAGCTCCTTGATTCGGCTGGGTTCAGGCTCGTTGGGTCTTGGAAGCCGAAGGATTTTGTTCCTGGATCGGGAACGCTTTTTGAGGCCGTGCTGAAGGGGTGAGGGGCTCGAAGAGCGTTGCTTTGTTTCGTTCCAGCTGGGCGCGAGGTGCTTCCACGTTGTTATTGACCAATCTCTTAGCCGTGTTTTCTCGTGTAGCTGTGTTCTGAATGATGTTGAGGTTGAGGTGGCTTGGGATCTATGTGGGAGCGGGGTCCTTTTGGACTAGCCCGAAACGAGTCGGCCTGGGCGGGGAAGCAGTGACAATACACGTTCCTTCTTCCGACCGCAGATTCCCACCACATCATGCGAAACTCTCCTCGGGCTCATACCGTATGTCCTAGCCAAAAGTGACGTGAGGGCTCTTTGCGGTGACGCGGGAGCAGGCGGTCCAATGATCGTTGAGGATTCTTGGTAAGTGCATGCCAGCTGTACTCACCCAAGACTTCGTTGATCGATTCTAAAAATGATGCAGATCGTCATGCACATGGTCCCCCTATGAGGATAGTATCGGTGTCCGGAGCGTTCAGACATATGGGCGGAGAGTCGCTTCCGGACCACGACTTCGCGATACGGACAGATACTTGTTTGAGTTGTATAAGAGGGACTACAGGACCTGTGAGGAGAGTATTATTCACGCAATCGGAACTGCCGCTCACAACGGAAAATACTCGCGTCTCAAGGTCATTCTTGGTGTCCTCGTGCAATATTCTCTCACCAGGGCGATCGTAACACCCTTCGAGATCGCCGTTCTCGAGGACAAGTTACAGCTACTGAAGCAGAAGCTCGCGTTGACGGTATTTCCGGACGAGATTATCGATAACGAGAAGCCTTGGGCGCGTAGATTGCCACTAACCGTCATTAAACGACTGGCTCAACAGTACACCACCGAGTTTGAGTGGCAGAGAGCAGAGGTAGAGCTGAATAAAGTTCGCCCAGTACATTGCCAAGATCGAGGTGGACGACTTTGGGTTCCGTGACGTTCGCTTTATTCACTATCGGAGCGCTGTGGCCACTGGAATCCCCCTCCTATTCATTCATGGATGGCCTGGTGGGTTCTGCGAGGCCACCAAGGTGTTGCCGCAGCTGGTGGAGGATGAGGACTCGTATCCTGCGTTTCACGCAGTGGCCCTAAGCTTGGTGGATTTTGGATTTTCGTCTGCCAGCAAGGTGAGCATGAGTCGCTCCCACCATAAACCAGTGGCGGAGACGAGAGAAGGACGTACAGAAAGGGATTAATGCAGATCAATGTGGGGACGGAGGCAACAAGCTCATGCTCGCCTGAAGTTACGAGGAATACGGTGAGTGAAGGACTAACACCTGCACACGCAATTACACTACTCACTCATCCTGCAGTTGTTCGGGGCGGGGATCTTGGATGCCCGACGGCTCGCTTCACTGCCTTGAATATGGCCCTTCTCACCGCAAAGCGTACCGCATCAACGTCAGAGCCGCCGAGCCTACAGAAGCCGCTCAACCTGAGCTCTATGCGCAGGTACGTATGTGACGGGTACACTTAATAAAACGTGCCTGTACCAGCCCCGGGAAGCCACTCTTGGAGCCTCCTACTGATCAAATACAGAGCACGGGATACCGGAATGGTATCCCCTTGTTCATTCCAAGGCACTGACTGATATACGACGTCACGTTCACAGATGAAATTCTCTCCCCCCAGCTTCGCCGAGCGTTATGATCTAGATCGCACGGCGGCGTTCTTCGCCACTGACAACGGGTACTTCACCTTAGCCTCCACCAAGCCGCATACTATCGGCTCCAGTCTCGCCGTCGCTGGCCATCTGGCCTGGATCTACGAGAAACCGCACGACTGGACGGACCCTCGCTACGTCTGGACGGATGATGAGATTTGCACCTAGATCAGTGTGTACTGGTTTCCAACGCCCGATCCGACCGCCTCAAACCGCGCATTCTACGCTATGGAGCATAAGCAGGCTGAGAAGGCTTTCGCGGCATCGCAGGCCTACACGAAAGGCGTTCCGCTCGGCATGGCGCATTTTGCGAATGATATGGCCCTCTTACCAAGGCTCTGGAACAAGTTGATGGGGCCCGTGGTGTACGAGAGCGCGTACGAAATTAGTGGGCGTGTCGCTGCGCGGGAGCGCCCAGATGCTGTCGTGAGCGATTTGAGGGTTATATTCGGTCGAGGGAGTAATATGTGTGGGTGTGTGAGCCAGAAGAACGGCAACGAGGAATAATATGAATATGTTGGCAGGATACCCATGGGCGCACGGCATTCCTCCATGCACAAAGGGCAAAGACGGGGGAGCGATACGGGGTTCTGTACGACAGTTGATCGGGCGCCGATCAGGGAAACTCATCTCACGATAACTGACCGGCGCTTGAGATACCTCCACCGAGAGCTGGAGACCTCAGGAGTCGACGGAGCGACAGATCTAGTTTGGGGACAAGAGACTTTGTGGATGCCCCGATGCAGTCGGAGATTGTGATGTTTCCAAGTGAGTACTCCCAAAGTTCCTTCCGCGAATCTTTCTGCTTCTAGTGATTGTTCTTCGCTTCACGGGAAGAATCCATGGATTGTTCTGGATGATGAGATGGGTAATCAGTGTGCCTGACAGCGATGAACCCGACCTGAAAGTGCTGGTGGAAGGGTTGGGTTCGGCTCTTACACTCCCCAATCATGATTGTGGTGAGTAGATTCCAGCACATGGGGAAGGTTTCGGCACATGAACTCGCAAGGGTGCAGATATTATCGTGTTGTACCCAAGCTTATCCTTCATTTAACCCCGCACAGTTTTCATCAAACGCCATCCGTGGAGTTGCTGTGCAGGGATGCGAAGTTCGGCTATGGCTCCAATGGGGTGCTGGATTGCTTCGCCGGCAAAGGATCGATGCCGGTTGTCGATATTGACAATCAATCAAGCCTTCTTCGGAACTCGGCATTTCGACTTGTTTTGGCTCCATTGTAGGAGGCGGCGGCAAGATGGGTGGCTACCGTAACCTACGCTTCGAACTCCTTTTAAACGACCCGAAACCCCTGGCAAGTCCACAGTCCTCCCCACTCAACCTCCACCCCGTCCTTCCATTCCCAGCATCCCACAATGCTCTGGACCACTCTTCTCGCCTTCGCGGCGGTCGCTGAGGCGATGCCCAAGTGGATGGAGAAGCGTCAAGGCGGAATGACCATGCTGCGATTTGGATGCGCTCAGGTCGTCATTGACCGGCTCGACCCCTTGGTTAACCCGGGCGTGATCCCATCTCCTCATGTTCACCAGATTGTGGGAGGGAACGGTTTCAATGCGACGATGACAACGAGCGATGTCTCCAAGACTGCGACTTGCACGACCTGCGCCTTCTCCAAGGGTATGTGTCCCTGGCCCGACTCCCACTTCAAGAGACTCGGCTGACTCTGAACAATGTAGATTTCTCCAATTACTGGACGGCAAACTTGTACTTCAAGGCCCGGAATGGTACCTACAAGCGCGTCAAGCAGTTGGGTGCTGCGTAAGTAACCCGAGGTCCTCTTTCCCCAACTCCTCGCAGTTGCTGAACTCCTTTAGGCGACAGTTCAACGACGACTTCAGTACTGCTATCGATGGCGGTGTCCTCGTGTACTATGTCTCGGCTCAGCCAGGCAAGGTCACGGCGTTCAAGCCGGTGAGTTACCTCCTATTCGAAATGACAACTTCCTATGACGCTGACGGCGGGGTGTAGGGTTTCCGCATGCTCGTCGGCGACCCGACTAGCCGCAAGGTCGACGCCAATATGAAGAGGCAGAATTGCTATCGCTGCTACACGGGACCGAACTTTGGCGGTGATACTTCCGCCCCGTGCATGGACGCCAAGTAGGTCACTCCTCGTCACGTCTAGACTCCGCATCCGTTAACGACAAGTACAGTATCGACACCCAGAGCTTGCCTCCCCAGCCATGCAAAGGTGGCATCCGCTCTAACATCCTCTTCCCGACGTAAGTTGCCCATAGTCATAATCCATGCTTCCTTGCTCGACAGCAGCGCTAACCTTGACTACAGCTGCTGGGATGGCAAGAACCTCGACAGCCCAGATCACAAGGCCCATGTCGCCTACCCGACCTCAGGCCCCGCGAACTTCCTCAGTCTGGGCGGCAACTGCCCGTCGACTCATCCGGTCAGAATCCCGCAGCTCATGTACGAGGTTGTCTGGGACACCACACCGTTCAACGACAAGAGCCAGTGGCCCGCGGACGGATCCCAGCCCTTCTACTTCAGCTACGGCGATAACACCGGCTATGGCCAGCATGCCGATTACGTCTTCGGGTGGCAGGACGATGAGCTCCAGAAGGGCATGGATGCCACGAACTGCATGGGTGCGAAGTGCAAGGACATGAAGAACCAGGCCATCGCCCCCGCGAAGCAGTGTCAGGTTAAGACGGCTGTGAAGGAGGACCATGATGGATGTGAGTCGGAGCCCCGTTCCTGATAACGTGAAATGCATATGCTGACAACCTCGATAGGGCTCTCTGAGCTTCCAGGAATGGAGATGCCAATGCACTAGGGTGGCCGCGCCTGCCAAGCAAGCTTAGCGTGGTTGGTGACGAAAGGGAAGAAGCTTTAGCGTTCCCCTCTCCAGCTTCGCTACCGTGTGCAATACCCTTCTAGACTGCGTCTATTTTATTCATTTCCGAGTTGCATTTTGTATTATCTGTTGACGTGTTCGGCATGAAGAGTGCGGGTAATTTGCGGTGTGCGTCTGAGCGTCTGATTCCCCGACTTTGTTCACCAATTCTAGTCGATCGTTAGATAGATAAATTTAACCTAGTCGCTCGTTGCCTGATTGGCTTTCGGATATTTATTGAATTATCCAGTTCCCCAGGGCGTGAAAGGCTGATCCTCTGAAGGAAGACCGATGCAGAAATAGAGTACGACAATGCTCCTACTGCTCGCTCGGCCCCATGGCGAATCTATCTTAACCAGTAAATGATCTCCCCGTGCCATTCGGTTGCAATCCTTGACTGTTTATTACGTAGCAAGCTGTGCATATTTCCGATCTCTCCCTTATCCGCCAAAGACTCAATGCCAATCTCTTGGTGTTGAGCCTTCAAGCTCAGTGGTTGGCCGATCATGCGCATGCTTAGAGCCATCCAGCTCAGGGGGAGGGCCCGTCCCCATCTCAGCGTATACTTGTGGATTTCCTACTTTCGCCTCCTCCATCCAGGCCCCTTCGACAACTTTGCGCACCCCATCTTCCTCGGCCTTTCTTTTCCGCTTTACGCGCCTCAGTAGCAGCAATGCAATACCACACAGCAGCGTAAGCCCCGCTAACCCGCCCACCACGCCACCAGCGATTGCCCCGACATTGCTGGACGACTTACCTGGAGCTGGCGGTTGCGCTTCGCCACTCGGAGAAGGGCTGGTTGCAGCCGACTGTATCGCTGTAGACAATGCCGCCGCCGACGAGACGCTAGCCGCCGAATTAGGATACAGGTAGAATGCTCTACTCGGAAGCCTCGGTCTTTCGGTTGTATAAATAGGCGGATTCGTGTGCTCGATGAGTCTGAAATGATATTGCTTCGACGCGGCGATAACACTGTCGTCTAGATCCACTTTCCAGTCGAAGTTCCCAGGGTTGTCCATGGATATGTTTGCTACGCCGGTCGTCAACAGCAGAAGGTAAACGGCATTGTAGTTCAATTGTTATTACCCTGGAGCACTTTCCAGAAGGGGTTGTCATAGTCCTCATCGTGGAACCATGTTATGAACAGGTCGACGAGATCTGGCTGCGATCCAACACCCCAATTCCAACCCTTTTCCCAGGCGATGTGCATCGTGTCTCCAACGAGCCAGCTTTGCACGAGGTCCGCATTGTCTGAGCTCGGCTCGGTGAATGCTGAGGATACAACCGGTATTAGGCTCAGCGTTGCGCAGAGCGCGGCAGGAACAAGGCGCATATCGATCGCCGGGCGTCGTTGCAAAGATGCACGAAGCGTGAGGGAAATTTCGAAAACGAAATCAGCGCAGGAAAGTCAGTTAGTTGGGCGTCCAGGTCGACTTTGTACGTCGCAATCTTACCGTAACTCCGAGGGGCGTAAGCCCGAGGGAGCCCGTCAGCCGCTTTGGGGCGGTTTCATCAACCTCAACCAGTTCGTGCGGCGCATTGTGTAGTATTTGGACGACGGCTCGTTGTTGGACCAATGACGTGGATTGAAATAGACTTTGCCAGGGTGAATGGGGCCTTAGCGTGGAGGCTGAAATTGCGGCACCGCCTCAGACGTCGTTCCTTCTCGCGCGAGAAAGACATCATTGGTCATCACATTCAAGGCGTGCGCCGTCTTTATTTGTTCCGCATTTGTAAGTTCAAGGAACTTGATGCTTGAACTGCAAGACGGAGTTCTGCCACTCAAAGAAAGGCCGAAGGCCGTCCATGGAGGCGGATTCGGAAAAGTGACCATATATCCCTCGAGATCTAGAATGTGCTGGCAACAAATGATCCACCACAGGCTATTGCAGTCGGTGTTCCACTCTCAGTTCAAGAATAAGAAGACAGAAGAAGTAGCCAGGAACAGCGTATCTAGGAAGCGTTTAGCGTACGGCGCACATCACTAGCGAGTTCCTGTTCACCACCCCTTAGCAACGAACTCGACCCATAGACTCTGCAAAACAGTGGACTGCGAACGCGCCTTAAACTACATCAGACGACGGCTACGATAAGATAATTAGGGTTCTCTATATTTACAACATCCTGCTCTTGCGCCTTCGCGATCAACGCACTGCGAGACTGCATGAGCGCGTACGTAGCAACATCCCGCGGAGTTTTGTGATATTATGGTGTATCCAAAGTTAAGATTTACTTAACATATGCCGGTGCATTTTGCGCCCTTTCCGTTAATTCTACTCCTGAGTCACAAAAGCCCATCGCCGTAGTGCTGTCAAAGTAGCCAATCAAAGTTGAGGACAACAACCCACCAAAGCTTTCTCCGTCTTCTCCGCCTGCTCCAGTCACCAACATGTACCCCGACTGTGGAGCAAATGATGTGAGCAGAGGTGCGATTGATCAATTCCACGTACCGTTCGGCGGTGCTCGGTCGTTACTCAGCACAAGGCCCTACCATCGCACGTGTCACTGATGTCGAGGAGGACTCAAAGAGGCATATAAAGCTGCGGAAGTGAACACGGGAGAAGTTGCAAACACCGCGTTCTACCTCAGCAGCTTCCTTCAAAGAATCTACTTGTTCATTCCAGCAACATGCCGCACATCCCGATTTCGCCAGCGATCCTCTACTGGGGCACACCCGTCGTGCTCGTCACCACGACGAATCCCGCCCCCGAACCAAACCCCTCCTCCACTTCGCCAACGCAAAGGGCAGCACCAGCCAACATCGGCCCCATATCCTCCGCCTGGTGGCTTGGCCATTGCTGCATGCTCGGCCTCGATGCCTCGTCGGCCACCACGCAGAACCTGCTGTGCTCGCGCCAATGCGTTCTAAACCTGCCGTCCGACGACATGGCGCCCGTCGTCAACGCCCTGGCCCGCACCACCGGCACACCGAGCCTGCCTCCCCATAAGCTCGCCATGGGGTACCGCTACGAGGGCGACAAGTTCCGCGCGGCGGGTCTAACGCCCTTGCCTTCGTCGCTCGTCGCTCCGCCGCGGATCGCACAGTGCCCCGTCGCCATGGAGTGCGAGGTAGCGAAGGTGCATACGTTTATGGAGCATGACGCGGAGCGCGCTGGATTCGTGGTGGCGGTGGAGTGCAAGGTAGTGAAGATTTGGATCGACGAACGGCTGAAGATGGAGGGGTATAGGAATAGGGTTGATCCTGACTTGTGGCGGCCGCTGATAATGAGTTTCCAGGAGCTGTATGGGCTGAGTGGGAGAAGGAAGGATAGGGAGAGTGTGTTGGGCGCTGTGGAGGAAGAGAATTATAGGATATTGGCTGCTGGCAGTAGCGGCGAGGCTGAAGGGGATACGATCAGGTCTGGGTTTCTGCCGGAGGAGGGTCAGTAAAAGAGTGATATGACGTGCGCTGGTAGGAGATGCTTGAGATGAGGGGCTACCTTATTATATCTCATACTTGCAACTTCCCCGAGCATAGCGAACCATGGCCTATACAAATATACCGCGGTTGAGATCATATTAAGATGCCTTCCCGTTCTTCCGAACATGCTCATGATGGTGGGCTCTGCGCAGTATGCCCTTTCGACGGTTTTTTGATGCCATTACACAGCCGATATCTGTGCACGTACGGGGTCATACTATATCTCAACCTGGTTCACACAACCACACACAGGCCGTTTCGCTTACACGCGGACGTATTCGCCTTCCGAAATCTCCTGAGCCAAGGGCGTGTACCTCCATCGGCTAAAGTACGCCGGGGTAGATCCATTACCCCCGTTGCTCGTCGCATATGCACCTACTAGTGTACCTATTGAAAACTGTCAGTGACAGTTCGTTGCTACAGAACTTTTCAAGAGCTCCATTGAGCAAGAGTTCATCGACTCACCGGTAAATGGCCCACTTCCTCCAGATACAATAAGAGCACTTGCGGAACCCATGTTGATCGACTCCTGAGGGTTCGAGGTAGACGCGGCTGAGAGAGTGTACATGGAGCCTTCAGTTGCCTTGACGGAAAGGCGAATGGTCTGGTTTTGCCATGAGTCCGGGATAGGCACCACCTTCATATCCGGCACAGTGACATTCGGCTTTCCGGATGCTTCAATGCGGAAACGTAGCGTCGGAGTAAGCGTGCCGTTAGTTGCTAGGTTAATAATTCCAAGGTCGATGTGTTGAAGCTGCGTTAAGAAAACGGAAACACCGGCCTCCTCATCTACAGCGGAAGGCTTGAAGGAAACATCGACACTGTATTCGAAGATCGAAGCTGTCTGCTTGCGCGCAATGAAGCCTAGACCGTCTTGTGCTGGCTGAAAGTTGTCGCCTGCGGTGAGGTTAAATCGCGACGGAGAGATACATAACGTATTCGGGTGGCCCGGTGAGGACACAGCAAAGAGAGATGTCTTCGGCGGTCGCCAGAAGAGCAGCTGGCGCGGAATGCTCGAATTGGGAGGGAAGTCAATCATATCCGGGACATCAACGAACGGTCCGCCGCCTTTGATATCCTTGTTTTGAGGTGGAAGAGGTCCACTCATTCGCCCACGAACTACATCCGCGACGGGCCACCCGCCTTCTTCCCACGTGACGGGGACAAGCACCGTCTCCCTGCCCATGGGATAGACCTCCCAGTCCGGACCGGATCGCGTGGACAGGGCAACGGCCCACCAGTTTCCATCGCCATCTTGGAAAAGATCCGCATGGCCGACCGTCTGGAAGTACCTATCCGTATTCTTGGCTGTAAGAACTGGATTCTTGGTATATCCTTCGTATGGTCCGTGAATATCTCTTGATCGAGCAATGGTGGCGCTGTGGTTCGTCTCGGTGCCTCCCTCTCCGATCAAGAGATAATAGTACCCATCCTTTTTATACAAATGGGGACCTTCCGGGTTCCGATCTCCAGTCCCATTCCAGACCCTGAACGGTTCTGTTGCTGCACCCGTTGTGACGTCGATCTCACTGATGTAGATTCCAGCAGCGATGGCCATGTACGTTTTGCCATCGTCGTCCCAGAAAATGTCCGGGTCGATGTCGTTGGCCGGGTTCTCGACGCGCACGGGATCGCTCCAAGCATTGTTGTCGAACGGATCAGTAGTAGTGAAAAGGAGAAGCTTCGGTTCCCATACCGCAAAGGAGATGTACGACGTGATGAGATAAAAGGTGCCGTTGCGATAGCGGATCGTAGACGCCCAGATGCCCTCGCTCTGCTGACCATTGTTCAACAACTCAGGTACTTGATCCACCCTATTCAGAGCGTAGCTGGCCAACTTCCAGTTCGTGAGATCCTTGCTGGCAAATACTGGAGCGCCCGGAAAGGCCAGGAAGGACGAGGTTGTGCAGAAGAAGGTGTTGTCCCATTCTTGGACGAAAGCACAGCTTGGATCTGAATTCCATCCTGGAAGAACGGGGTTTGTGTATGTGCGGTTCATGCTGCTGCAATGAACCCACGACGTCAGCGCGACGCCCAGTGTCGAAATTACACGGAGGAACATAGTGTAGGATCGAATAGAAGTAGGATATACGACGTAGCGCCCGATGTTTTAAAGCTCGCAAATAGTAGAGTATTTATCAGTCCGACAGATTGTCCGACGTTTATTGCAACTTGCGCGTGATTGGTGCTACGCACTGTGAGTTTTTCCGCCACCACGTATAGACGAGAAATGCTTCGGCGTGTTTTAGTACCTAGCCCGCGCCATTACTCAGCGGCTCATCGACTCGCGCGAAGGCCCAAGAGACATCTGTTGCGAAGAGGGTTCAGGTCTTTCCTACGCTCGCTAGTATCCGCTGCAGGTCAGCTCAAAATTTCTTCTAGAGCTCTCAAGCCCAAGTTGAGGCCTTTTCGGCAACTTTGACACCCTCTTCCCGCCTGAAGAGCGCCTCCGCTGTTCGCTAGCCTAGCGTGTTTGTCCCCAAGTCCGTTATTCCTCTCGGAAATCTCTAGCGTGATCGGCATGTAGCTCTACCGGTACACCCCGCGTTGTTGAGAGAATTTTTGCAAAAACCCTACATCATCGCGGTGTTGAAGGGTTAGGCGTAACCGAAAGAGCCGTGGTGTATGTATCTTCGAGCTCCAGTAAGGTGCGATTGCGTATCTAGATGATGGATTCGAGCTCCGGTTCCATGTGGTCGACCTGAGCGGAGGGAGGATTCGATAGCGTGTGGGCTTCGGAAGACGGTACGTTCTCGGTATGCTTTCGAGGTAATTCAGCACCTAGGTATGTGAGGTGTTCGTAGTAGCCAAAGTAGGCATGTTTCCTATCCGCAAGTTGCCTGGCGGGCGTCTGGACTGCTCTCGGATTCGGAACATTCGGCCTTACTTCGGGATTCCGGAAAGGAGCCGCCCTGATTGGATGTCAGAAGTGACGTCACATAGCGATGGATGGAACATCACGACACCGCACGATTCAAACTCTGAGAGAACTGTATACATTCCACACTCGCTGCTGAGAATAATACGTAAGACGAAGATACAAGCGAGCGTCCATTCATCTCGCTAAGCAAACTAGAAAGCTCACCCCATGCCATGCCCTCTCCCCTAACCCCCATAACTCGAAGAACGACGAGGAAGTAGCTCCTGGACTCCGACAACTCTCATCAGGCATCCGGGATGCAATACCTCTGTCCGATCTGCAGATTCGGGCAACCCCACAGCACCGACCGATTCAGGTCGTAAAACTTGTTGAGCTTCGCTCCATCGCAGGGGTCGCCGATGAGTTCGCAGCACGTTTGCTCGGATCTTACGGGCTCAGATAGGTGCCCTCCTGGGCATGACGGTTGAGGAGGAATCGCAAGACAGTATTTGCAGCCAATCTTGAGATTCGTGCATCCCGGCCTCTCAACCCCGAGGTTGAGATCAAAAAAGTGGTTAATTTTGTTCCAATCGCCTGGCGCGTTGATGAGCTTCTCGCAGGTATCTCCGGATACCACGGCCCTTGACTCGGTGCATCCTGGCGTCAGCGAAGGGCATGGACCGAGGAGTCCACACATCCGGACGCAGTACGAGCATCCAGCGCGCAGGTTAGGGCAATTGTTGTGATTGATGGAGGGATTTTGTCCGTAAAACTGCTCGAGCGGAATTCCAGCCTGTTCGGCAACGCTCGCACAAGTGTCTCCGGGTACGACGAGATGCCAGATACAACAAGCGGGCGCCCCTGTCGGGCAGTCATCCCATCGCCTAATAACCGCTGCAGCCTAGGGATCTGAGTTAATGAGACGGCCTAAGCGGAAGGAGAAGCTTACAGCGAGGCCAAGCACACCCGCAAAGACGATTGTCCTCATCCCAGGAAAGATATCAAGGTATTGAGTCGTCGGACGGTCGAATAAGTTACCAGTGGAGCTATAAGCCTGTGGTGTTTAAAGTGGTTTAGTACCGTGCGTCAGTGCCACACGACTATTATCTCTGATTTATATCTTTGGAGTAGGGCCCGAGCATCATCGTAGCACGCCACCAGCCCTACGTGCATGACCATTTCATGTGTCACCACGTACTAACTGCAACCTCACGTATACCAACCACGACAATACGAACAGGAGGTGAGCGCTCTGCTCACGGGGCGGTTGTATGGCAAAGTACACCGACTTTCCCTCCACCCGAGGCATCTTGAGACGTAGCGCGACCTCCTGAGCGCCGAAAGCTGAACTGAGCTGTGACCACAGCCGGCTAGCTGCAAGGCTTAGGGAACTGGTGGGGATAGCGGGTCATATGACCCGGCAAGAGATATGTTAACAGGCCTAAATCGCAATGCCAAGACCCACAGGAGGTTCTCTCACGATGACACGGGGTCACTCCACCGAGCCCCGGTGCAAATTGAACTCGCCTTCACAGTTTACTTCCGTTTCGTCTGACAAAGGAGCAGTTGTACATTATATCTGAACAGATCGAAATCCTGCCCGAACAGTTTTCCCTCACCATATACGGTAACATGGTCCCTCTTCAAAACGACGGTCCCAAGATTTCCAAAACGACCCCAACATCAGTAGCCCTGGTATTCTGCTCAAGCTGAAGGTATGCAATACTTCTCCCCGATTTGGAGATTAGCGCAACCGCGCCAAACGGTCGGGTTCAGGGTATAGAATTGTTCCAGTCTATCCCAGTCGCCGTAGCCACCAATCAAATCCCAACAGGACTGCCCTGAGTAGACGGGATTGGACCATGTCCCCCCGGCTGCCTCGCAATCGTCGGCAGGGGTATCGGGGAGGCAGTATTGGCAGCCAACCATGAGGTTGGTACAGCCCTCGTTGATCGTAGGGTTGAGGGCGCGGAACTCGGCAAACAAGGCCCAGTCACCTGGAGCGGGCTGGTTGAGCAGGTCCCAGCAGATATCTCCCGACTGCACAACTTCCGATAGAGTACATCCCGGAGCTGTCTGTGGACAACCACCAGTATTACCTGTATCGCCGGCAACGCAGTACTCGCACCAAGCCAACATGTTCGTGCACACGTCATTGATGGACGGGTTTAGGTCGTAGAACTTGTCAAGTTGGATGCCAGCAGCGTCGGCAACTCCTTGGCAGGTCTGTCCGGCAGTGACATAGTACCTCGCCGTGCATGAGGGAATGACTGGAGGGCACCAGCGCTTTACGGCAGCAGCGGACTGAGGGCGTTAGCAGGATGCTCAAATTGCGGCGAGGGAACCATACAGTGAGGCTGAGGAGAGTAGCAACGAGGAGTGACTTCATCTTCTCTGGAGGCTTTTCAGTGTTTGGCAGTGGGGAAAAGTCGGTTTCTGATCTTGCATGATTCTCCCTCTATGTTGTCTAATATATAGGCTTCTTGCGTCACCTCAGTCGTCCACACCGCAGCGTCCGACATGGCTGCATTCCACCAGTCAAGAAGCACAGACCCTTAGCCACAGGATCAGCGGCATGTGGTCTATTACGAGCAGAAGGCAAGCAGCCTCATCATCGCGGGAGGGAGCAGGCGGCCAATCCCGCGTTTCAGCTGTGCGGAGAGCGGTCCCGAGAGAAAGTGTGGCTTTCGAAGGGCTGCGCTAGACCTTGTGATATCAAGAGCTGACCTTGCTCAGGGCGGATATCCGGCGGTACCGTGTTCTAGAATGTAAAATACGTCAAAGAACAAAGACTGGAAAGAGAGCGCAAGGACGGGGAAGTCCCCCAGCCCGGGCTGCGGACATATTTCAAGAGCCCCATCCGCCAAATAGGTCTTAACAACAGTCCGACACGAACTCGACACCCACACTTAGAAGAACAACCATCAACCGTTCAGCCAAAGAGGACTAGCAGAACGTCCGTCGCCCCAGCGCATCCGATACCCTGAGGGCCCCGAAACTACGATGTACTAGGTATTGCAAGGTCACGAGGAGACGAGTCACCCCACACGCCTCCCCGACACCGGTATCCATCAATGCCTGCAGCATTCTGCGACATAGTTCGTGGCCTATTTGGGGTGGTGAGACATCACCTCCTCCAAGGCGAGTGGCGAAGTTCACCGCTACAGCAACGGTAAGGCTCTAGCCCTGCTATCTGGACCGAGTCAGCCCACTGGCCTTACCGGTAATTTGCCGCTTCCACCCGCCTGCCGAACCGTGGGCCTGTGCTAGGCCACTTGAGAAAGCTAGACTAAGTGGCGAAATCGACGGCTCGAACACCCGGTCGATCGCCACGGTTTTCCAAACGTAATGCGTCATGAAACCTCTTTCGCTTTCACTGACTGATGTTCACTCACAAATCGCGGAGTCGAGAGATATTACCATTACCGTCCCCTAGATTCCTATTCTAACGCCCAGTAGCCGCAAACACCAAAAACGCCCTCCAAACGCCGAACTATGCAAATCTTCTACGACCCTTCCACGATCACGCTTTCTATGTGCCTCCCTCAACCTCTCCCAATCAAATCCTCAAGCAATACCAATACCCCGCCAGCATATTCAAACACGTCGGCCCCACATCCGGATTCCAGCTCATAAAGTCATTAAGATTGACCCCCTTCTCCACCGCAATCTTATAGCAGTAGTCGCCCGCCACCGCCTGATAGTACTCCTTGCAACCCTGACGAACATTCGGCTGATGCGGGTCCGGCACCGTCGGATTCGGCACGTGCACGCAGTACTTGCAGTTCGGCTGCAGGTTGTCGCAGCTCGGGTTGTGCACCGCGGGGTTCCAGGCGTAGAAGTTGTTCAGGCTGAGCCCCGGGTACCGCGCCACGATGCTGGTGCAGATGTCGCCCGAGACGACCGTGTAGAAGGTGTCGCACTGCGCGGCGTAGTCCGTGGGGCATGTGGGCGCTGCGGCTTTGCTGACGCAGTAGTTGCAGCCTGAGTACATGTTGGAGCAGCCCGCGTTGATGGACGGGTTTAGCGCTTGGAAGGCGGCGGTTGAGAGTCCGTTGGCGGCGGCGACGGAGTCGCAGGTCCCGCTTGTGACGAGGTAGGCTTTTGTGCATTCGGGGATTAGGGCGGGGCAGCTCCAGTCGCGTTTGAGGACCAGGGCGGAGGTGAGCCCGAAGAGGGTAGCGAGAGGGACGAAGCGCATGGTGGAATATGTTGTTCGCTTGGTTTTGGGTTAGAGTGGTGGTGTGGTGCTTTTAGAATTCAGTGGTCTTGGAGAATTTCTGTGTTAGGGTAGCCTGCTGAGGGCTTATATGCCTCGTGGAGATTCTATTAGTGTACGTTATGTCGTCACGAGAGGGTTGAGGGCTACACGTGGTGTCTACGCAGGTCCAAGAGTGAGGATAGCGTTGCATCTGTACGAAGAGGAGGTGCAGAAGGTGAGGGGTTGTAAGCCGGGTCCCGACTAAGGCTGCATGTTGAGCGAGTCCAGATGCTTAGAGCTGAAAGTTACCCCTGTTCAGCATTTGCCGGCATCCGAAGAGGACGACTTCGACGTTTATGTCGCGGTTCGCATAGAACTCAGTCTCTTTTGATCCGGCGAGACGCCTTTAGAGTTAGAACATAAAAGTCCGCTCCCCCGCCTCTCGCGCGCTGAAAGGCTCCTTCTCCAGTCTACCTAAGGACTATCCATAAGCCACGAAAGACGAACACTTCCACTGGGTTCGTCAAAGCTAGCGTCAACGTTCCCGAGATCATAGATTAACTCACGCACAAGGTAGTAAAAAGCTCACTCCACCACGATTATCGAACATCATCTGCTCCGTTCCGCTGCTCTACCCCGGCTTCCCGCTCCTACCACAGAGTTCCTCTTACGTAAGACCCTGGATCGTAAGACATCACGTTTTGGTGAGAACGGTGGGCGAGGCTGGGTGAGTGCGCACTTGTTGTCCTAGGTGCGCATATTGCAGCACGTTATCCTCTGCTATTAGGAGTGGCATGACGTCTCGCACGAGGACTTCAACTCACGACTTTGGAATGTCGACGGTGCTTTCTAGGAAGCGTCGGGGTGCCACTCATACTTGCTCGAATAGAAGCAGACTGCATTAGGTGAATGATAGAGCGCTGCTAATGGAAATTCGCTGGTCCTTGCGAATCGCCCTGCGATTCATCGAGAGAAGCCCCCTGGAGCCCTCTCGCTCTCCATCCAGTCCAGTTACTTCAGCCGCTTCCTAAGGATGACTCTTCCCTAACGCAGAAAAAGCTATGAGTACCGAACTGTGCCGCCATAGACGGCTACTCATGTAGAAGGAATCTCCCGCCCTCTCCTCGGCGTTTGGTCTTTCATCAACAGTAAAAGAAAAGACGCGGATGCCGTGGGCCCCTTGGCCCGCCCGGATGAGCGACCCTAGCCACTTTCATCAATCAAGAATACCCAGCAAATCATTACAAGCGGAATACTCTCCGTCCGAGACCGCCCATCTACACGCTAGCACGAGCCCGAATCCTGAACGGCACTCTGCCCCTAGGCTCCAACACTCCAAACCCAAATCTCCGCTCGCTCATCTCCAGATCCTTCCTGCTGGCAAGGATTTCAATATCAAACACGGTGACGAGGATAGCGAGTGTGAGGATGGTCTCGTATTTGACGAAGCGACGCCCAGGGCATGCATGCACGCCGCCGCCGAAGGGCACCCATGAGCCATCAGTGCCGGACATGGAGAACTCGGGCTCCGCGCTCTCGCTTTTGGGAAGGAAGAATCGCTCAGGGTAGAACTCGGTTGCGGGACGCGAACCGCGCTGTGGAGCGGACCACACGGCGGCGTTCATGTGCGCGGTCGTGGAGCTAGTGACGACGGGGCTGCCTTTGGGGATGGACCATTCGTTTAATTGGAGGTCCTGTGAGGGTTGGCGTAGGATTACGCCGTGGGTGCGCAGTCTGAGCGTCTCGGCGTAGACGGCTTGAGCGTAGGGCTGGCGCTGCAGGCGCTCCATGTCGAACTTTGGTAGGCCGCGCTCTGGACTTTCGATCTGGCACGATCCGGCCTCTTTTCGGATGCGCTGTAGGAGTTCTGGTCTGAGGAAAACGTCTGCGAAGAGCCAGAATGCGGAGGTGACGGTGTTGTGGTTGCTCCTATCGGATTTGGTGAGTAACTGCAAGATGGAGCAGGCTGACTAGGTGCACTCACCCCCATAGAAACCCCAGATCTTGGGATGCGATGGTATCCTGATTCTGCCCATCTATGGTTGAGAACAAAACCTGCCTCTCTCGGACGAACTTCGAGCCCCAGTAGGCATCGTCTTCACCAGAATCGACAGTTGTCGCCGTGGGATCGGAGTGCTCCTTAGCCCAAGCATGCCACTCCTTGACCGCGGCGAGGCATTTATTCAGTGCTACATGCGGCTTCGGTATGAGGAACTTAGGTAGCCTACTCGTGAGACTCCAGACGTTGTCATCGATGGTCCAGAAGTTGGCCAAGAAGTCCGGGTCGCGCTCAAGCAGAGCGGGCCCAACGACGGAATCGATGAGGGCAGGCGCAAGGAGCGTGTGCTTGAAGACATGCATAAAGTCCTCTCCGTGGACCCAATCCCCAGAGATCCCCGACCGGAAAGCGTTAAAGTGGCTAGCTATACTCTTTTCGAATCGCTTGCAGAGAGGCGCGAAGCCGGAGCCAATGAGAAACTGATGGTGTGAAATAAAAGTCCGATACTCTAGACGGTTCCTCGCCTCGACGTTAGTCCCTGGGTACGGGTTGGCGTATGGGCCGGAGTCATCCCGCTTATAGGCCTTCAATGCCTGCCGAGACAAGCCGAAGCAGGAATATAAGATCTCGGAATGCATGAAGAAACCGGAGAGGGTCTTGTTTCTGAAGAGCGCAGCTACGTTGGCGGGGCCTTGGTTAAAGTAGACGTCCTTGAAGAGAACCCTGAGTCGGATCGGATGTGGGTAATCCGAGAAATACCTAGTAGAATGTGAGTGCTGTTGCTCTGAAGCGTCTGCTTGAAGAGCCAATACCTCGCGCTTAGGAGGAATGCCAATGGAGTCCGAAGGAAAGTGACAAGAATGCCTCCGAACGTCACCACCGTGCGTGGTATGCGAGGCGCTTTCGGAGCTTTGTCGTGGCCTTGCGCCTTGAACGCCGATAGGAACAACAAGATCCGGACTGCGTAGTACGAGAGGGCTGTAGCTAGTGCCATAGGGAGGAGAAACACCCCCATGTCCAACTGATGCCGCATGGAGCCATCGTGAAGCTTAGCCGGGCGGAAGCTGTCCACGTTGACGTAATGGGAAGACATGTTGGCCATGTTGGTGTATAGAGAAGAGAGGTTGTAGGATTTCCCGTTCGTGCTTCGCTGCGGAGTGATTATCGTTGTTTAGCGGTAATGAGGCTATATCAATATCCTCAATGCTGCCTAGGTACAACATGGACCCCGGAGTCTCTTGCTGGATTCGGCGGTTGACGGTGACACAAAGGGGGCTGAGACTGGGGCTTGTCGAACGTAGCGAGATACTGGCGTCGTACCTGCGGAGCCAGGGCTCTAGTTGTTGATCTCCAGATTAGTGGGAAGGAAGGAGCCACGCTAACGCAAGGACCACCTATTTTCCGCCGATAGTCGACCCTGTCGTTTCTCTTTCTCCCCGACGCACGCTTAAATATCATCACGCTCTCATCTCGCGGTCTCAGCCTTAGCTCACCATGTCGAATTCTCCAGTCAGCGCTGATGCCGCCGCCCGCTCGGTGCTGGTTACAGGTGGCTGCGGCTTCCTGGGCTCGCACGTCGTTGACGCCTTCCTCGCCGAAGGCCGTTTCCGGGTAGTCGCTGTCAGTCGGAATCCGAACAGAAATCGCCATCCCGAAGCGGAATATATATCGTGCGATGTGACCAAGCACGACGAGATAGCGGCCGTCATCCAGCGCGTCAAGCCCACTGTCATCGTACACACCGTCACCCCCGGCCCGTTCGCCCCCGCTCGCTCTCATCACGAAGATTATGCCGCTACAAAGAACCTGGTTGCGGTCGCGGCCAAGGCAGCCTCGGTGAGAGCCTTCATCTATTCCGGGTCCGCCGAAGCCGTCTCGAACTTCTCTGGCGCCCGCAGCGAGCCGCTCCCGGAGACCAAGGCGATATTGCACACCCCCGACTCCACGGCTTCAGCCTATGGGCGAGCTAAGAGCGCGTCGGAGACCCTGGTCCTCGAGGCAAACGGCCAAGACCTGCTGACCGTCGTGCTGCGTCTGCCAGGCATGTTTGGTCCCCGAGATGTGAACATCTCACATAACCTGCTGAAGGCGACGGGCACTTTCGCGACGCGGATCCAATTAGGGAACAACAAGGTCGTCCATGACTGGCTATACGTTGAAAACGCAGCACATGCCCACGTTCTCGCAGCAAAGGCACTTCTGGACCCGGAGCAAGCCGCGAGGCAACGAGTGGACGGCGAGGCATTCTTCCTCAGCGACGGCGTGCCAATGAAGTTCTGGGACTTCGCCCGCAAGCTATGGGCCGCTGCAGGGGACGAGAGGTGCATTCGCGGGGACAGGGTCTTCGTCATCCCATGGAGCGTCGTACTGGCAATGGCCATCCTGAGCGAAGCCATCTGCTACGTCTTCACCTGGGGCCGGAAAACGCCTGGGCTGACTCGACTGCATGTGCACTATATGAAAGAAGGAGCGTGGTTTGATATTGAGAAGGCGCGGCAGAGGCTGGGTTACGTGCCGCTGGTGGAGACAGACGAGGGTATTCGCCGAACCGCTGCATGGTTCCAAGAGAGATCGCGCGGCGCACGGAAGACGACGTGAGCAAAATAGCAGCGGGAAACGGGCGTTAGCCGTATGGGGGTGGGATGTGGATGACTAAGACAGTTATGGTTAGCGGATCGCTTGGTTGAAGCCCGACCCGCCTTAGTGGCTGGGCTAAGATAAGATCCTAGTGCTGTTCATTTACACATGCATAAGATGAACGGGCAAGCTGGTTGCGTTGTTGTACAGTAACGTCGTTGTGATGGATGAGGCCTGGACGTCACCATTTTCCCGTTTCGAACGTTCCACAGCAGTGCTGTGCCCCCCGTGAAACGTTGGAAACAGCCCCAGCGCTCTTTCACACGACCAACCATCCAACATGGCATCGTCCCCAGATTCTCCAGCTCTAGCACTCGAAACCCCAGCACAAACCTCATACGCCAAAATGGAGGAGGACGCAGAACCGCGCAAAGACTGGCGTTTCTGGGTCGTCTTCCTCTCGTGCTGCTTCCTCGCGCTGCTCGTCTCCCTGGACGGCACCGTGGTCGTCATCGCGCTCCCGCGCATCGCAAACGACCTCCACATCGGCGACGACTATGTCTGGGTCGCGAATGCCTTCTGGCTGGCCGGCACCGTCTTCCAGCCGCTGTGCGCGCAGCTGTCGGATATCTTCGGCCGCAAGACGCCAGTCTTGACCTCGATTGCCATCTTTTTCGTCGGCGGCGCTGTGACGGGAGCCGCACAGTCTGGTGCTGCGCTCATTGCGGGGCGCACTGTGCAAGGTCTTGGTGCGGGCGGCATCATGCTGCTTATGGAGGTTGTAGTGTGCGACATCGTTTCTCTGCGCGAGCGCGGGAAGTACCTCTCCATCGTGCTATCTGGCGCTGCCATTGGAGCTATCGTGGGTCCACCCATCGGCGGAGCTATTGCGAACCATAACTGGCGGTGGATCTTCTTGATGAACCTCCCCATCTCCGCCGCCGTGTTCCTGGTAATGGCCTTCTTCATGCGGCTGCGGTTCACCAAAGCAGACAGCTGGCGCACTGCAGCGTCCCGCATCGACTGGATCGGCAGCGCCCTCTTCGTCTGCTCCATCACCTCACTGCTGCTGGGCCTCGTGTTCGGCGGCGTGCTCTTCCCCTGGCACTCCTGGCACATCATCCTGCCTATCACCCTCGGCGTGCTGGGCTGGGCCGCGTTCCACATGTACGAGAGATCAAAGTTCTGCCCCAACCCCGCCGTCCCCAGCCGGCTGTTCGCAAACAGGACGTCCGCGGCAGGCTACGCCATCATCTTCGTCCAGTCGATGATGTTCACCTGGACTGCCTTCGAATGGCCGACCTACTTCCAAGGCGTGTTGCAAACGTCGCCGCTCAGAGCAGGAATCAACTACATCGCCTTCGAAGCTTTTCTAATCCCCGCAGCTGGTGTCTCCGGACAAATCCTCACCAAGACGGGGCACTACCGGCCTCTGCAGTTCGCCGGCTTTGCGCTCCTCACGCTCAGCGCGGGGCTCAACATCCTCCTCGACGCCGGGACCAGCACGGTGAAATGGGTGTGCTTGATCGCTGTGAACGCGCTAGGCTTAGGCTTGTTGCTTCCCACTATGCTGCCGGCGATCCTCGCCTCGCTGCCTGAGTCGGACATCGCACTCGGGACGGGCATATACTCCTTCTTCCGCAGCTTCGGCTACATATGGGGCGTCACGATTCCCGCTGTTATTTTCAATGCGTCGTTCGACCGGTATTCGGGGCAGATCAGCGATGTAGGTTTACGACAGGCCCTCGGGCAGGGGAAAGCGTATCAGTATGTGAGCGGCGCGTTCCTGCGGAGTCTGTCTCCCGTGTTGCGGGCGCAGGTCGTGGGTGTTTATGTGCAGAGCTTGCGGGTGGCGTGGGAGGTTGCCGCGGCGTTTGGATTCGTCGGGATATTGCTTGTGTGTGTGGAGAAGCATGTCACTTTGAGGACGAAGGTGGAGTCGGAGTATGGGCTGGAGTCTCGGCCGAGGAGGGAGCAGAGTCAGGCTTGATTAGATCGACTTGCTATATCATACATTTTATCGATCGCAATCCTGCACGAGCTGTGCCCCCCTGATTCCATAGCAATGCCTATAACTTGCGCTAATCCCGGAGACTCACCCTGCATGGATACCCCTCCGACGGATGCGCCCCCGCCCTCTCCGTCTGATACGCTCTATCGCCTCTATACGCAGTCACCCCCCTCCCCCCACCTTTCCTCCCCTTCAGCACATCATACTCCTCATAAGCAGGCCGAATCTCAAAGCTCCTCGCCGTCATAATCAACACAACCTTGATCTCATTCAGCGACAGCGTCTGCCCAATGCAATTCCTTGGCCCAATCTCAAACGGCCGGTACGCCCCCGGCGCCGGATACAGCGCGTGCTCCGGCCCCACGAGCCACCGTTCGGGAAGAAAAGCATTTGGCTGCAGCCACGCGGACGGGACGCGGTGGATCGTATGGTGCGAGATCAGCAGCGTGAGGCCGGCGACGGGGAGCGTGGTCCCGCGTCGAGTCCGCACGGAAGAGCCAGGCGTCCCGATGCGCATGGTGGCTGCGGGCGGGTAGAGGCGCAGGGTCTCTTTTATCACGGCGTGCGTGTAGCGGCACTTGCTGAGGAGTGATGCGTCTTGCTTCAGCTGGGCCGCGGCGCGCGAGGGGTCGGTGCCGAAGACGGCGTCGTGCTCCTCGCGCAGCTGGGCTAGGATAGAAGGGTTCTTGGAGAGTAGATGGTAGGCGAACACGATGGTGCTCGAGGTGGTGTCGTTGCCGGCGAAGAGGAATAGACGGATCTGGTGGATCGCTGTCTCTAGGAAGGCGGCGTCTAATCGCTGCGAGGGCGCTCCGCTCTGCGCGGAAATGTCCGCTTCGATCGCTAGATCCATGACGGATTTGGCGCGGCCTTTTGCTGGGGAGGGGGATGGGCGCTCCTGCTGGAGTATTTGGAAGCGCTTTTGCAGCTCTTTTCGCACCCAGGAGTCGACGACGTGCCCGTTGTACCACTGGACGAAGGGCCGGAGGGGATTTAGTAGGATTAGCGGGTCCCAGAAGGAATGCCATTTTACTATGTTTCCCATGGCGCGGACGAACACGTGGTGGTCGTAGTCCTCGCCGATATCTGCATCCCTGTTTCATCGTGTTAGATCAGAGTCGTCTCGAAGCAGCCCATAGTGTTCGGAGACTTACAAGGTTACTTTCATAATAACCTCAAACGTCAAGCGCGTAGTAAGCTCATCGAGGCACAGTACACCTTTCCCCGCACACTCCTTAAGCGTCTCGCAGAACCTCGCCACGGCATCCACAACCGGCGGGAGCTGCTCAGTCATCACGCCAGTACTAAACCCCGGATTAAACAGCGCTCTCCATTTGCGCCAGTCCTCGCCATTCATAGAGAGCAGCGTCAGCCCGCCCGTAATCGGCCGAATCATCTCCTCATTCGTCTTGACCTTGGGCAGGTTGAGCTTCTGGCAGACGTGCACGGCAGCCTCGGGGTTGAAGACGACGAGCATGGCCTCGCTCAGGGGCCAGATGTCGAGCAGGAACATCTCGTCAGCGGCGAAGCCTGCGGCTATTTCTGGGAAGACGAGGTTGATGTTGGCGAGGGGAGGGAGGCGGCGTGCACAGCTGTAGAGCAGGAAGATGTGGCCGGAGAGCCAGCTCCATGCCGGCATTGGCTACACAGGATTATCAGCATTCGCTGTGAGGAATATCAGCGTAGCTCACCATGCCCTCCTTGCGCAGCCTGTTGATCCATGAGCGGTGCCTGTACAGTCTCCAGCAGAACCACACCAGCGCGGTGCAAACGAGGACGAGCAGCATCGACGGGAGATTGCTCGCAGCCATGACGGCATGAGCAACCGCTCGCTCGAAGCTCGATATCACAGACGTTGGATGTAGCCGGGCTAAGCTTTCACCATCGCGTGGTTAATTCCAAGGTTCCTCCGGGTTGAGGCGCAGTTCGTATCGCTTGCCTAATTTGGCGCTTTCCGGATTTGGCCTCGCGTTCGGTGGTCCCTTCCTTTGGACCACGGCGCGTCGGGGCGCAGCCTCATCGCACAGGAATTAACCAAGATGCAGCGAGCTAGAGAGATCGTTAGATCGCACGTCAGAATTTAGCTGCTTGTAATGATGCATCCGCTTCATATGGATGTCGGGAGATACGTCCCATCCTGGAGATCGGGCTTAGAAAGCGCGTTACACAGCATTCCAGCTCCGCTACACGTTGAGCAGGACCATAGCCTATAGGACCACAGGATGATATACTCTGGGCCAGGCTAATTCCGCGCATATCCCCAACAGAGCGGCTGGCGGCCAAGATTGCTAGAATCCTCCGCCTGCGTGGTGCTATATCGTCGGTCCCCGAGGTGCGTACACCCCGGCCCTTTCATGCGCAAGCCTAGCAAGGGCTGCGACCCAGTTTACAACCACACCCATAACCGCTTGTTGGGCAGAGGTACAGTCCCACTTGAAACGGCCCCGGTAGACGCAATGCATTCTCCGAAAGCCTGCCCCACGTGTCCGATCCTTGAACTCTTGAACTCTTAAACTCGTAACCGGGACGCCTCCCATCGCACCTTCCCGACCAGTGCGGCTTTCTGCTGAATACTGCCTGTCCATCATGGCGACCGATGTCTCAGCCTATATCGATCTCCTGCCAGAGCAGCTCCCTCCAGATCCCGCTCGCGAGTGGAAGATCAACCATCCGGGCAAAATCGACAAGCATACTTCGCAGGTAAAGAGCTTCCTGTGACTGCGGGATCGGAAAGCAGATGTTAACCAACGACAGGTTCTGATCGGCGTATTCACTGCTTTTGCCACCATAGCAGTGGCTCTCCGCATCATCGTCCACCTCCGAAAGCGCGGCAGACTCTTCGTCGACGACTACCTCGTCTTCTTCGCCACAGCATGTCTCCTCGTCGAAACCGGCGTCCTCTACCACAACCTGCACATGATGTACGTTGAGGCAACGCTCGCCCACGACCCGAACAATATCGCGCTCTTCACCCGCGGAGACCTCCAGGAGTTGATCAATGACTACCTGAAATGGAATAATATATATATCGCCTTCGCTTGGACGACAAATTATGTCATCAAGCTCTCGTTCCTGGCGTTCTTCCGCGTGCTGGTGAGAGATGTTTCGAGGGGGTTGAACTGGTACTGGTGGTTTGTGCTGTGCTTTACCGTCGCATCCTGGCTCTTCAACTTCACCGAGAACATGATACTGTGCGGGGCCAGCAAGAGCTGTAGGTATCCTGTCCAGCTCGTTGATACCGTGTCTAACACATGAGCCGCAGTAAAGTGTTTCCCATATCCGCGATACAACCTCGAAATGGGCGGTGCCAGCACTGCTGCCGACATCATCACCGACATAATGATCGTTTCGATTCCCATCTTGCTCCTGCATAAGACGCAGCTGCGCCTCAGCCACAAGATTCGCATCCTCACGTTTCTCTGCCTGAGCATCGTCATGGTCGCCCTTGCCCTTGCACGCCTCATTCATGGCCTGACTCGCGACTACTCTGGCGTGCTTACTTTCTCGATGATCTGGACTCATCTGTGGCTGCACCTCGAGAGCAGCGTTGCGGTGCTCATGGGCGGCGTTACAGCCTTCCGAACTGTATTCGCCAGGCAAGTCAGAGACGATGATAAGGCCAAAGGGAGGAGGTCAAACTCCACCCTCTATGAGTATGTCCTGCGCTTCTTCGGCAAGAGCAGGCCAGCGGACAGCGAGATTAGCTCGAGCGTTGGGGAGAAAAAGGAAGGCTTTTTGCAAGGCCCGCGGACCGGAGCGTCGCTGAAGGGACTGCGCACGTTTATAAGAAGGCATGACAGGGAGCCGGGCCATACGACGGTGGAAGATACGATGGCGAGTTGCACGTACGATCCGCTTGAAAGCTATCACAACTTCAAACGCCACGAAGACGGGAACCAGAAGACGCCCAGTAGCACAACATTCCAGGGTAGTGGCAGTATTGAGGTGAGCACCCGCTGCGTCTATGGTTCTTGGAGTAGCTGCTAACGGGTAAGCAGGATTACGAAATGCCGGGACGACCGCTGCCGGTACTACAGACACATAACATGGTCTGAGTTGGGCGGAAATGAAATACAAATCTTACCAAGCTCTTCTTGATGGCGCGGTGGTCGGATTTCCTCGCACCATAGCAATGTAGCTACGAAATAAATCGACAGTTGTCGTGAACCGACCCCTAAGGATATTACATGTCAATCTTCATCGTCCTCGCCGTCGTCCTCATGCGCCGTAGCCCACGGGCTTCTCCTTCTTAGAGCCCTGCCATACCTCGCCAAGACGAACGGAATGGGCACCATGACCACCGACATGGCTGTCAGGATGAGGCCCGCCTTCTTTGTGCCCTGGCTCACAAACAATATGCGTCCCAACAGCGGGAATCCCGCCCCAGCCACATTCCTCACGAACCCGATGCCCGCGAGCGCAGATGCTGAGTATGTCTTGTATGCGTCTTCCGTGTACGTCAGGGTCATCAATATGAGAGTATAGAAGGACCATCCCCAGCATGCTGATGCGAGAACCGACGCAATCGGGTGGATCTCCGGATGTGCGGTGAATGCAAAGACCAAAAGGGATACCGGGAGTACTACGGCGGCGAGCTTAGCGAGGTAAACGCGTGCTTCGGGCACGTCCTGGTGCCCGGCTTGTGCGATTCGTCGTTGATAGTAGCGCTCTTGGTAGATGTTGGTCAGCAGCCCGGTAGTAATCCCAATTACAATGCCCAGAAATGAGAGCCCGACACCGATTGTGTCGTAGCCATATCCGTCGGGTCCGAAAATGATGTGGAAAGCGCCATTGAAGAGGAAGGAGAGGCCGTAAAGGTATCCATTGTAGAGGGCACTGAACTGAACGATGGCTTCGGTGGCTAAAAAACGGAAGGGGCGTGTAAGCGCTGTTCCGAATAGTTGCTTGGGACCGCGCTGCTTCAGCTGATCTTGCACGTCGAGGCTTTCGTCACCAGTCGACTTCCGAGCTGCCTTGGCTCGGCGGTGGAGTATGACGCTGTGCCTGGTCTCTCCAAGCGAATAGAGAGCGACTGTCAAAATGACCCAGAATGACAAGCAGATGAAGAACATGATGCGGAATACGCCGTGCCACGTTCTTCCGTGCGCAATGAAGGAGAAGAGCACGAAACCGGTCGGTGACCCTCCAGTCGCCGCCCACAGGAACCAGCTCATCGCGGGGCCAGTATCGTGGTGATGGAACAGATCCGCAATGGTGCCCCCGAAATTCGAGATTGTTACTGAAGAGAAGTAGCCGGAAAAGAGTCGTAGGACCAGGAAAGCCCCCAAGTTCTCCACAAAAGTCGTCCCCAGAAGCAGGAGGAGGAAAATGCCGTAAGAGAAGACGTAAACAGGCCGTCGACCAAAGTACTCCGAGAGCGGAGCCAAGCTCATGGGTCCGAATGCCAGACCCAGGACATACATGCTCAACCCCAATGTCGCGATTTGATGGGACACCTTCATGTCTTTGGCGAAATCTGCTGCGGCGGGTGAAAATCCCGACGCGCCCCAGCTAACGCTGAGATCGATGGGCATGATGGCCGCAATCATGAGCCATTTCCGCACCCGTGGCCAGTTCCTAGGATCTTCTACATCGCCGGGCGCGAATGCGACGACGCGATGGTGGTGTTCCTGTGACGCAAGAAGCGGGTCGTTTTCGCTCGCTCCTAACGGAACGGAGGACATTGTTTGAGGGGCACAAGGTGAATATGTCGCTCGACGTGGATAACATGCCCGCTTGGCACTAGGTGGTTGAGGGAAGTTCTGTTGGGGGGTTGGTAGAAGACGAGGCGACATGACGCGATTGGAAGTAGCACGCGTCATGGTGGGGCAGGGCACGTGCTTGTCGATTCATCGCCCCACCTGCACCTTTCCGTCAGCCATTGCGGAACTACAGAACTCGATTCTCAGGAGTGGGTTGGCCTCGTGCCAGGTGACCTTTGGAAAACATCAAGAATGAGCTGGGAATGTTTCAATTACTGGCAGGGGTCGATTGATATCCTAGAAGCTCTTTCCATATTGCTTCACTCCCATCTCTCTCTCGACTTTTGCTCCAGTCAAAGACCAACGCGCACTGGGACATTCGCCAGGACATTCATTAGTCCTCGGGCAATGACATCACGTTGCCACAAGATCTTGCAGATAGGAGTCTGAAGGATACGGATGCCTGTATATTTCCGAAGTCTGTACCAGCGCTTGAAGTTTTCTAATTCGCAGAGAACTGGATATATCGACCTGGAGCTCGTGTTCAGGCCGGTACACCGAGCTCCCCCAGAATGTTCCGGCATCCCAGCCTCAGCCATTCGTCCACAGTCCTCTGTTCAGACACCCAGATCGATCCCATCATTCCTCCCGCATTCGCGCTTGCCTGGCCCACCCATGCCGCTCTCCTTGGGATCACAATCATCCAACCTTTCCAAAGGATGACGTTGTGTGGACAAGGACTATCAGCCTCAGGCAGATTCAAGCATCCTCTCGCCTGGTCAAGAAGGGCCCGGTATATATCCAGCAAATTTGAAGCGGATGTGGTGTGGAACCCTTCGGGGAAATGATGTGTGAAATGCCGAAAGGGCACCTTCAAACGCTTCTCCTCGTCACCGGTGAACGACTCGAATGCCCGCGGTGGACCCAGCAGGCCCTGCAAGTGCTTATGCACGCGGCTACATCCCGCCGCTTCGCCGCAATTGTAGATAATGTACGTGTCATCCATTGATGTCAACACCTTCAACGCAGCCTCGAAATCGCTACGGTCCATTGGCTCGTGCTGCCTTAGGTACGAGTTCAGCGTTAGTATCAAGAGCTGAGGCCTGTCCACGCAGAACAAATTCAGAGCCAGGTCATGAGTGTCGTTCAGCCTTGCGATCTTCAGCCGCTCATCGATGCAGTACATGTCGCTGCCCGGCCCCCATTTTCGGCTGGTATCGAATGTCGGCCCCAGCGCCGCTCCCACGATGTTTGGCTTCTTCGCTTGGGAGGGGCAAACTCGGAATTCCACCTGCAAAGTCGCGGTCAGTACATTTAGCCCCCTAGCAGTGAATGCGTGGAGGCATACGAGATATCCTTCGCAGTCTTCTTCAATAACCCGATGTGGTCCATAAATGACGATGCCCTCAGAGACGAGCTGATCGAAAGTTGCAAGTATCTGCTCCTTTCGTGGCAATTCCATTGCCCTGGTGGGGAGAGCCGGTCTCTTGACCGAACAGTTGTCGCTGTTCTACGAGGGTGTAGGGTTTGTTGAAAGAGCCAGCCGAAACGCGCCAACGTGGCGCTTGGCACGGAAGAAGCCTAACTTTCCGCCCCCACACGCCTCGGTTGCATTGCGTGGGGTGGAAAACTTTAAAACGCAGTTAAAACTGAGGAGCTGGCCCTATTTCCTGATATTGGTGTCTCATAGTTTCCCTTGATAGAGCCCTGAACCCACGTTCTTATATCTAACGTACTGTTTCAAAGTCACCGTGGCCGTTGTGGAAGCGATAGCCTTGGATGGAAGATGAAAAGCCTGCAAGGCCTGAAGGGTGCACCACCCGCCTCAAAGATGCAAGGAGTCGACGATAAGGAGAACGACGCGCACGGTCCAGAATACTCCAAGCTGGAGGCCACGCTCGTTACTGCGGATGTGGCGCCTCGGCCAATCTCAAGGGACGGACAACATGTCGCCAGACACGCTGAATTGACTGATCTCAGCGTCAACGAACTAGACCACAACTACGCCAGTAACATGGATCCTGCGGAGTATCCGTTCGCTCGAATCGATTCCGCCCAAGACTTATTCTCCGCCGTGCTCTATCATGAGCATCTCGACAAACCGCAAAATTTCAGCGATCAAACGAACATTGACTGCTTCTCCGTGCAGGAATCGGGGGCTGAATGGTTGCATTTGCATGAGGACAGCTTGAAGGCTCTGGTCGAGGGCATGAGTGAACGATGGAACAACGTCTCTGCACTAACCACGAATGGCGGTGAACCGCAGGACTCTATGGGTCGAAAAGCCTTGGTCTTCTTCATCCCTCTGATTGCGACTACTTCCGATGCATCGTTCAGGAACGCACTTCCCATGACCAGGTCCAGCGTCATCGACCTCTTCTCTTCATTGTCATTGAACCCAGCATTCCTGCAGAACATGCTTGGCCGTCCGGATTACTGGGCGCCGCAAGCCCGATGGGACCAAGAATCCGATCATTTCCTGGGCTGCGACTTCTTTTGCCAGCATCCGCGATGGAACCTGCAAGTACAAGGCGCTCCTCTATCCGTCTATCTAAGATATGACGCTCAACGCGACCTTACTACATACATCATATCGCATAAGCCGAACGACACCGTAGTAAACTCCCTTCGTGCGCTCCTCCACCATACGACCAGACATCATGCGCAAACCCATATGGCAAATATACTCCTCGACAGCCCCCTAGACGTGCACGTCATGATCTCCCAGCTAAACTTCGAAGCCTCCAAATGGCATGTGAACCGCTTCCGGCGCTTCCAATGGACCGTCGTCAACAAAGTCGACGACCACCTCGCAGGCCTCGAAACAAGCGACCGCGATAAACTCAAACGCCTCACCAAGGAGCTGCAGATCGTTTCGCAAAATGCGGACTCCCACATGGCCAATGCACAAGTCTTCTTATTCACTGCCCGCGGAATCCAAAACATGGCTACACGCTTACAAGTCTCCAAGCACGCCCGCATACGCCAGCGCACGCTCGACATGCTCGAGTTCCTCATCGAGAGCATGGAAAAGCAGCAAATGTGGTTCTCAAACTACAAGAGTCGGAAGGACAGCACGATGCGCCTCGTATTCAATCTCGTCACCCAGCAGGATGCGCTCAATAATATCGAGCTAGCAGCGGATATGAAGAGGGATAGTACGAGTATGAACGCTATTGCGGGGCTCACAATGGTTTTCCTGCCTGGCACATTCACAGCTGTAGGTTATCCCTCGTTACTTTGATGCATCTATGGCCTACTAACGAGGGAATGTCGCACCCCAGTCAGTCCTTAGCGCCAATATCTTCGAGTCTTCACCCGGCGTGTCGTCGTTCCTAGTTACAGGGCTCTGGTGGCTGTGGCTTGCGACCACGCTTCCCATCACCATCGTCACCATCCTGTGTTGGTGGTGGTACAAGAAGACGAAGGAAAAGAACGTGCCGCGAGTTGTGAGGAGCAAAGATGATGCTACGAGCACAGAGAGTGGAGGCTCCACGCAAATGTGAAAGACCAGCCCTGCCGCGCTCCCGGTGGTTCGAGCGTAAAGACGACCAGCTTCCATAAGTTTTGCCATATGATCCCGCATATCGCATAGATCCGCTCCGCTATGGTTGCACCGCTCGAGCGATCACTCCGATATCGTGGATTCAGATCAGAGGAAAGGTCCCGTCTCGTGTCCGCAAGGGGAAATGATCCTGGCGCTTTCCGGTGCCCCGTAGTGCCAGTGAGCCGCTACCCAAGATGTGTATTGGAGGCTTGACTGCCATCGTCATCAGACTAATGGTATCCCTTGCTCCTAGTAAGCAAATTTAGATTGGACGCTCCTGGCCTTGGATTCTTCGACGACGCATCTTTATCTTCAGCTTCCGACAATATTCGATGGAGCAACATGAACAGATTCTGCTGCACCTAGGGCGCTAGCTAATTGCATTGGCTGGAGCCCGATCTGTCCGGTTGTAGAGTGCTTCAGCGCAGGCGAATTATTGATGCTTGCGGGACCAACTGCCTCCACATCGGGAGCGGCTACATCCGGGCATGGGGGTGTTCCAGAATCTTCTCAGTTGGAGTCTGGAATAAACGCTACCTATATGCTGGGCGATACTGATTCAGGATTTCATTGCTCGGGTTTTACAGCATGGTCCAAGTCACTGTAGCTGGCGCCGTATTAGCCATGCATGTAGCCATGTCCGCACATCCAACACTATGCCTCCGACCTTCTACCCAACTCAAAAAGATTCCTAGCCTCGGAAGCGCCATAATAAAGACGATCACACTGACGATCACGTGACCTCGGGCTTCATCAGCCTCGCGACGTATTCCAACAATAGGCAATGTTTCGAACGCTTCAAAACACTTAGCGCCTTTTCCATCGGATCGTGTTTCAAATGAGCCTACACGCACGAATCGATCTTATTCATGCGCCTCCTGGCGCGTATGTTTCGTTGCAGCGAGAGCCAACCGTTCGCGTAGCACAGCCGCAGATGTTGGCGCTTAGTTTGTTGGCCACCACAACGGCTACCGCCAACCATGGAGCTGGGCTATTCTTATGATGGGAGTCCGTGGGGTAGATGGTGTCTTATCATCTACGCTTCTTTCTTCTTACTCTTCCTAATACTTGTTTGAGGCGCAACGTTCTGTGAACGTTCTGCGTAGTGAAGGACTTTCTTTTCGCGCTTCCGTTCCTTTGAGTCGACTCGAAGTCGGACTCACCACTATCTTTCTTTTTAACTAGCCTCCGAGAGGCACAGTTAGTTGCTTGAAAACCAACACGAGGCTAATTCAACCGTCTATTCCGTACGAATACCAATCGATAGCGTAATTCGATCTTCTACGGCTCGGCCTCTTACACCAACACCGAGGCATTCGGTTCCTTACCATTTACGTTGAGCGAAAGACATCCGTAATCCGATCCACTCTCTCGGGCCTCAACCGCCTACGACCTATTCTGAATATAAATATCCTCATCAAACCTCAAGACCGAACCCTCCCTCGCACAATGGCAGCACCATCCTGCGCCTTCACCTCCGGCATTCCCAATCCACCAACAACCTCGCCCTCCTGCGCAGTCCCCATTGGCGGCTCGAACTCCACCCTGCTCGACACATGCTGCAACGGCCACATCAACCCCATTAACACATACTCCGCGCCGGGTGCCGACGACGATTGCTACCAGTACTGCACAACCGATGCTGTCAACGATGTGCAAGGGTGCCTCACTCAGAAGTTCGAGGCGTACGATAAGAATAGCCCGGCGTTTCAGTGCTTCAATGTCGCGCCCGTCAAGGCGGCGGAGAGCAAGGGTGGGAGAATTAAGGGAGCAGGATGGATATTGAGGGTAGCCGTGGGGTTAGGTGTTGTGGGAGCGGTTGTTGGGATGGTATAGGATATACGGGGAGCTCTGGGACCGGGGTTTCGGGGCTAAAATGGGCGAGTAGAAACATTCGTAATGCCGCGTATTAGTAGCTGCATTTCCAGGCGTTCACGATTGGGCTGGGACATATCATGCATTGGAAGGGCGCCGGCGTTCTAGGGCCGCATTAGAGGCACTGATGCATGATGAATGAAATATTAGACTTTCACTCCCACCTATGCATGCGGTCTTCGAATCAAGCCTGTTCACGAGTCGTGTTGGCTATGGCGTGAACGCCATATCCGATTTATCCATCGACCTTACACAGCTTCCCATTCTGAGTCGTAACACCCAATTCCGGATCCCTAACCTCCCACTCATCGCTTCCAACGGCGGTCACGGCGTAGAATAGACCGCGCGGGTCATACTTCTTCTTGATGCTCAAAAGCTTCGAATACTGGGTGCCATAGAAGTCCTCCTTCCAGTTCGGTTCATCCACCGCAGCCTCGTTGAGGTAGGAGCCACCGAATTCGTTAGCGGGCGCGACATCCCTCCACGGCTGGAGAATGACTTCTTGCAGATTCCGATTCGCCGCCCCGATCTCAGCGGCTGAAGCGTTTTCGGGGAACTTGAGCGAGGAAGAAATAAGAAAGACCTGGGTGTGACGCCAGGCGGACGACACCGCATTGTCGACGTTCTGCGGGTTCTGCGGGCTCTGAAAGTAGCAGACGAAGTGCCGCGCATTCTCGATATGTGTGCGAAGTTGGGTCCAAGTGGTTTCGAGTTTATCGCGATCGGTCCAGTGGGATTTCGGAATGAGTCGGTTTCCGGGGAGCGATGTCGCCAGCCCGAGCGGAAACCCGTTCTTGCCCCAGGCATCCCAATACGCGGGGAAGAAAGACTCGTAGTATGTGGTGTTAAGCGGCGATTGATACGGAACGCCTAGCTCCTCGACTTTGTCGAAGAAAGGCTTGGATAGATTGGCGAATGACTCTTTAGTGTGGCCAGGAGCAAACCAGGAGGTCATTCTGAGTGTGATTTGCCCGTTGGTATTGAGGATGTGGAAGAAGGAATATGTTCCGGCATCTGTATATGCGGGAAAGGACTCCCAGAAAAAGCGCAGCACCTGGAAGAAGTTCTCTCGGGAGACGAGCTGGGAGGCATCGGTGCTATTGCCTAGCATGAATGTGGAATGCGTCACTTGGATCTTCGGGTGAGCCTTGATGATGGCTGAGGTGACGATGCCGTAGGTTCCACCTCCTCCGCCGCGCAGAGCCCAAAAAATATCGGGATTGGATGTCTCAGACGCGGTGACGAAAAGCCCATCTGCGGTGACGACTTGGTAGGCGAGTACTGAGTCTGCAGCCATGCCGTAGTACCCGCTCAGAGGGTTGTGCCCTCCGCCCTGCAGGTACCCGCCTACATAACCGACGCTCTGTTGCACACCATGTTAGCTTCATAGACCGACTTTAGCATCTATGGTTTTGTCTTACTTCGCATATGCCTCCTTGAACTGTAACACCCTGGGCATCTGCAGCCCTGTAGATCTCCTGCACCGTTACACCGGCGGCAACCTTGAACGCGGCGCCTGAATACCCCTCGGCATCATAACTGGGGAGATACTGAATATCCTTGAGGTTGTGGGTCCAGATCGCGAGCGACCCTGCACCGGATGATTTTCCAAGGTAGCAGTGCCCGGTATTCTTGATAACGAGACGAATGTTGAGGTTCCGCGCAAAGTTTATGGCCAACTGAATTTGCTCCACGCTGGAAACATTGACGGCGTACTCCGGGTATCCGCCAAGGGTGCACGTATCGCCGGAGGTTGTGTCATTTCGGGCCATACATGTCTTTCCCTGGTAGATAGGCCACATGATGGAGGTGGGATCATCCTCGCTACAACAAGCTCAGCATCCGACTCAGTAGACACTTGCAAGCGGAAACTTACTGCGTCGAAGGGGTTGTAAAAGCTCTCACGAGCGCATTGCATTTGGCTGTATCCCTTCTCCCCCATTTGGAGTTGTAGCAAACCGATGCAATCGGGACAGTGGGAACCAAGCTATCGTTGAGCAGCGACTTGAACGTGTCCCATACTTCTTCCTTGGGCCACAGGTCGTCTCCTGGATAAGTCTTGCACTCTGGCGTTGCTCGCTCCGAAAGCGTCAGATTACTTTCGAAAGCGAATAGATCGGCGATGGGTCCGGTTTGCTCATCATTTCGAATGCGCTCAATGAAGGCGTCGGTCAATTGGACAGTCTCGAAATCGAAAAGAAGACTGCCCTCAACGATGGAATGTACGGCGGCAGGTCCAACTGGAATGGATGGTTGCGCAATTCCAGCAGCAAGCAAGTATGGGAGTGCGACGAGAATGGATAGAAAGGAGTGCGTAAGAGCCATTGCAAGTACCAATCGTGGAAGATACAAGGTTTTGGAGTTGAGGCGGAATGACTGCAATGGGCGTATGCATGAGCATTCCCCACTTGAAGGACTCCTACTCGTTGACCGGACCGCAGGTTGATATGCCACTAAAATAACCTGACTTGTAGCGCCCTCGGGGTTTCTCTTTCTCACTTTTCTGGAAGGAGACGTTTACCGGCGACATTGCTGTGCGGAAAGCGACCCATTTAAGCACGATGTGCGGCGGTAAGCCGAAGGTCAACATTGAAGGCGGGGAAGAAGGTACAGCAGAAGGCCAATTTGATACGCCACTGAACGTGGGCGAACGCCCCGTTCGATATTGCCGCCAAGGCTTTATGGATAAAGCCAGGCCGCCAAGCTGGGCCTTCCGTTCACTGGTGGCTAGGGCGTACCCGAGGGGGTGGATCAGGCCGTGGTGTCCACTTCCGTGGGTACGCCCTGTAGTTTGATGTTCTTTACACAGGGACTTAGTGGCGGAATACTCGTCCGAAGCGCTGATTCCCCCATCTGTATTGTGAGATCAGAAAGCAAGCAGGGTTCGACGCTACTTCACGTCTCATCCCTGAATGAGACACATCCTCCTACAATGTGGAATGGGTACTCGCATAAAGCGATGCCCTGGAAACAATCCTTGGGTCTGCTGATAAGCCGATCCTCGAACGTACTCACGATGTCGACTTACGCTTCGGTGGGCCCAGAAAGCCCTCGATTTGTGAGCCACAATCACCAGCGTCCTTTAGCTCCACAGCCTGGTCGCATAGTGGCCCAATCTTCAGTGCCGTGGCTCGGAGTTTGCGAATATTTGTCCCCCATGGAACATGAAGCACTTCAAGACGGTATGCAGACCGTTTAGCTGAATAGCAAACAAAAACCTCTTTCGGGGATTTACGCCGGCGCCGATGAACATGTGGGTACTCGCATTGCGTCCGAAGGCTTGCCCAAAACCGAAAACCTCCAGCTACGCTGGCGGTACACCCAGCAGCTTGATACTCAACTTCAAGCTATCAAAGCATCGGAGGCTCCCTCGCCAGTATGCTCTAGGAACGAGGGCCACGAGACACCATCACCTCCTCCCTATCTGCCTGATCATGACCGGCATGAGCTCTTTTTCCCATGTGACCCGCCAGCGATGCGGCCCCATGCTCCCCCGCCAGACCTTGAGAATCAGCGCGCACCCCTTAAGCGTTCGTTCACGTGGCCAAAGCTGATGAAGCGCGGCAGTGATCTTGCGGGAGGATTCCTGGGCGCAGCGCTCACGCCTCCTTGCTTTACGGGCTCGCCTGACGAACTTGATTTCACCTCGGACGTAGAGGCGCAACCGCAGATTGTAGTGTTGCCTCATGACTTAGAAATGCGACCGAAGCGAGGTTCCGCAGCGATGTCGTTGCATGACGTTGAAGCACAGGGGCGCCCGAAGAAGGTGAGCCCGTTCCAGAAGGTCAGGACGCTTCTCCGCTTCACTAGGTAAGAGGATGCCCTCGAAACTTTTAGGCGCAGAGAGTATGGGAAGTAGTAATCATGGCTTTCCTGGCGCGCTGCTGTGATGCTGCAGTCGTGTAGGAAACTTTAGCAAGTATTCCGCAATGGAAATTGGACATCATACCTGATAAATAGAACGCTCCCCTTGTCGTAAGCACGGCGCCCACAAAGCCATATGATAAAGCTCATTCAGTACTCGTTGATCTAGTCCGTCAGTCGTGTGATAACTGGCTTCGCACAATGTCACAGTTGCCAACATTGTCCACTGAGGCTGCATTGTGCGCAGACCTTCCCCTGCGACGCCAAAGCCTTTCAACACGTGTTTCTTTATAATCCTTCTCGTCCCTCAGTCAAAGAAGTCTTCTTCATGGAAACCGGCCGCGCAACCCCTCCTACAATGACCGCAACGACCACTCGTGCCGCCACGATGACGGCTGCTCGCCAGGAGCGAGTAGGTACGCTAACTCTTAGAGCTCAAGAAACAACAGAAAAGCGTTCGCGAAATCGTCCGAGGTCGTTGGATGTGAATAAAGCGAACGCCTTTGTCGAAGTGGAGGCTACTGAGTCAAGTGTGCGTCCGCCACATACGGGCTTTCGGCGCAGCCGGCCACAACCCCGTCCCCTTGACGAAGACCACACTTCTTCTCTGTATCCAGCTATTCCTACGTCGCCTCCTCGTTCACCGACTGTATCGCGCGTTCCAAACGCGCAATGGAACCGCTCGCCCGCGTCTGCGCAGTCCCTTCCAGTTCTCCGCCCGCGCCCGCTGTCCGATGGGCCCATGGGGCACAGCTATTCTCCAGTTTCCGCTCGTCCCACTGGATTTGAGTACTTCCTCCCGTACGAGGACTATCCGCGAAATCGTAGGTCCATGTTATCCCTCGCTTCAACGCTCTGCGAGGCGGACGAAGCGGCAAACACGAGAATTACGGAGCGTGTGTTTACATATACGCCTAATGAGACGTATGTGATTAATGTTGAGAAAAAGGCCAAGGTCAAGTGGTACAAAAAAGGTGCGAAGCACGTGAAGCGGTTCTTCAAGGATGCATAAAATGGTGTCGTATATGGATGGTGATGGGGCTGGTTCTAGATGTAGAGCCGGGTACTTATCCTATGTGAGCAACTTTAGCGATATGGTGCATAAATAGATCCCGAACTTATACAGACGTATACATCCACCGGAATATAAGTAATTATATATAAGGGAGCTCATACATTGCAGTGTAGTTCCGAAACTGAGACAAACTCACCCAACCTTTGATCTACAAAATCTTGTCTATGAACCTTCAACGCCCAAAAGTTGCCGCGCAGTAACTCAAATCGATAGAACGGTTGGCCTTACCCTGTCGGCGATTAGTCAGAGGTTCGGTGACCCCGGTGTACTCACATTGGTCAGCAGTGATGCTTAAGATTCCGCCAGATATCAGAACATGATATAGCACGACTCGATCCTATCGGTCACTAGGGCATGACCAGCGAACATCAACGATCTATATTCTTCTTCCTTTGCTTTTCTAGCCCATAGAGCTACCCAAGCTGCTCTCCTCCAAGACTCTTGATGTACTTTGTCGCATCCCTAGAACTTCGTGCACGGGGAGTGGAACCTGCGCAAACTAGTCCAGTCGAACAGCGTCGAGTGATGGGAGTGGGTTGAGGCTTGGCTGCAATGATGTTCGTTTTCGCAAGAGGACGCCTTCCCTTCCGAGGACTCGTCTCAGCTGCTATTTCTCCGCCTACTGCACGAGGTCCACGGAAAGGAACGGGTCTTGGTCTCTTCACCGAAGCCTCCCGCTAAGGCAAAGCGGAAGCCCTACCCGTATGCGATGCCTTCAGCCGCCGCCGGCGACCTGTGACGCCCGTTTAAAGGAGTTCGAGCCACTCGCGCCATGTGGTGCCTGTCCCAAGAAAAAGGATTGTGCCACCGATAATTGGCTCGTTGACTATCGTTAGGTTTTTGTGGAGTGTGCGGGGAGGAGACATTAAATGCTGGTGTCTTATCGATAGCAGGGTTACACGTGGTAGCGCGTTGCCGATGCCGCACGGTGAACCGCCTCTCAACCACCGTCATTATTGAGGCACCAGCCTCCGTCCACGAGTATTGCACGATCTCTCGCTCATCGCTGTTCCCATTCTGTAGCTTCGCTTTGCCTTGTACCGCCATGGCCCTCATTTCGGACGTTGTGAAGTGTCCGGAGTTCCAATTTCCTGCGCCCCTGAGCACCTTTGGCATGCTCATGATGACTCCAGCGGATCCATTTATACTCTGTGGAGACATGAGGACTTTTCACGAAGGAGAGTCTTCGAGTACTCTTTTTGTAGCCGCTTCTCTCCCGTCTAACATGCTGGATCCACCCACAGGCCGGTTGCTGTCACAACTGGAGAGAAGTCGCGATGACCTCTAACTAATTGATGCTTCATCTAGGTCATACACCCCATCTACCCTCGCCAGACGTACCACCTAAGCCAACGGAATCGACCGCTGCATACATGTCGCGCGTGCCTCTGTGCATACGCCTTCGAACGCGTTCCGAGGTTGAGGTGGCGCCCACAATCGATCGGTTAGATAACTTTGCATGGGTGTCTGCGCATGGAGGCAGATTCCCAAATCAAGCGAGGCGCTGTAGGTTGAGATGGTCATGTCTGCTGGCCGCTGGCGTCGGAGCCTCTACAAGATTGGAGAGCAAGAGCGCGTACACCAGGGACTACCATTGAGCCTACCTACATCGAGGCTACATGTGATATCCATACACCCCGCGACCAAACGTGTACCTCTTGTGGGCCCAACGGCAGGTGTAAGTCAAGCCGATGCAAGCCGATGCGCCTGCCTTCAATAGAACGGTCGTTACTTAGTGTCCGGAGCCGCACAGAACCCGTCTGCGGACATTACGACTCACAACTTCATAGCCTAGGTGAGATAGGTAGGTAGAAGTACTCACCGGCTTAGGCACTATATCATTCTAGAACTTCCGTGTGTAGCCTAATTTCGTAGCGGCCCGCTGCATCGTATCTATAGGATGAGGTTGTAAGCTGACGCCAAGGGACCGGTCAATATCTCCTGGTACTGTTCTCGCGCGAGACACTCAAGCCGCATCAACGCTGTGCTCCAACTCTCCGATTTAACGTTCACCTCGTGCTTTGTCTCAGATGCATGCAGCTTGACGAAAACGATGGCTTTATTGCAGAAAGTTGTCGGGACCATTTTTCTGGTAAGAATCCGACCGCTCTAACCCACCACATCAACCATAACCGAAACAATACAGTATGTCTTAACGAAAGCGATATATCTTATCTACCTCCACCCATTGTCGAAATATTCCGGCCCGAAGTCATGGATCCTCTCAAGAATCCCGTATCTGGTGTACATGAACAGCGGCAAGCTTCCCTTTCGCATCAAAGAGCTCCACGATACGTATGGCTCCGTCGTCCGTGTTTCGGGTGACGAGCTCAGCATTAATGATCCGCAAGCCTGGAGAGACATCTATAATCGGAGGGATATGCTGCGTCCATCGCAATGGGGAGGTCGGCCACCGGGTGTGGAGGCGCATAGCTTAATCTCTGCACCTGCAGCGGATCACGCGCGGTTTCGGAAAGCTTTGAATCCCGCGTTTTCTGAGAAAGCGACCAGGGAATATGAGCCTGTTGTCCGGGCTTACATCGAGAAACTGCTCTCCCGGCTAGACGTGGCGGCGACGAAAGGCCCCGTAGATATCGTCGAATGGGCGAATTTTACGACATTCGACATTATCAGCGAGATCACCTGGTCGAAATCCTACGGTTGTCTCGACAAAGCCACCGGCCATGCATTCATGGGTGTCCTGCTGCATTTCCAAGCATTCCTTGTAGCTGCATCCATCAAGTACTTTCCCTGGCTCGATCGCTTACTGGCCGTCATCACACCAAAGAGCGCCTTCCGGCTGCTGGAGGATATATTCCAGGATACGCACGAACGGCTACACGCGCGCTCGATGATCAAGGAGCCGTCGCATGCGGACCTAGTTGGTCATCTGAAGTTGCATCAAGAGCAGGCCGCTGATGCCGACAAATTTCGCGAAGCCGAGATCGAGCAGAACATCCTCACCGTCATTGTTGGTGGGTCCGAGACTCTAACCACCGCCATTAGCGGCGCCTTCCATCACCTTCTGGCAAGTCCGCGCGTTCTTTCAAAGCTCGTGCACGAGATACGCTCGTCCTTTGCAAAGGAAGCCCACATCGACACTAATGCGCTCTCAAAGCTACCCTACCTCAACGCTGTAATCGACGAGACACTACGGCTTTGCCCTCCCTTCCCGGATATGCTCCGCCGACAAGTCCCGGCTTCGGGGGCGATTATTGCAGGCCACGCAATCCCTTCTCACACCACGGTATCCGTATCCTGCTATAGCATGTTCAAGTCTGCGTCATACTTCAGCGACCCCGACAGCTTTCTTCCAGAGCGTTGGATTGATGGGCGGGACGGTGCGGAAGCGAGAGAGGCGTTTCATCCGTTTGCGCTGGGTCCGCACAATTGCCTTGGGCAGCCTCTTGCGAGGATGGAAATGCGCTTAATGATTACATTAATCCTGTGGAGGTATGATGTGGGGATTTCGAAGGGTGACAGTTTGCGGAAGTGGGATGAACAAAAGATCTACTGGACGTGGGAGAAGCAGCCGTTGCTGGTGGGGCTTTCGAATGTCGATGCGTAAGAAGCGCGACGTCGCTTCGGGATGAAAATACAGGAGACTCTGTGAGCTGGGAGGGGTTTATTAATGTGGGTTCGAGTGCAGATGACGAGGTTTTGAGAGCCCTTTCCCTAAGATTTTCCTAATTAACACGTCAACCCTCCAACTACGCTACAACGTTCATTTCTAGCCCGATTCCTGTCTAACAAGGCCAGATGGTTCGTTATCCCTCGGTCGCGCAACTCCAGCCTGCATACTGTCTAATACACCTCAATCTATCTAATTATTGGATCAATTATGGTTTTCGAAGGCCTTTGTGCCGCTCCGCCTGCCTTTCTCAGCGTTGTTGGTTCGGCGTGCGGTCACCCGATTCTTGCCCCCATAGCATCGGCTCCTTCATATCAAGTCATTCCGCTCTTGTCACTATTACAAGCTCCCTGCAACGTCCGTATACGACTCTGTATTGCATATACCCTTTGACGACTGCCGTCGTCAACATTTAATCAAGACGAGAAAACGCTGGAACCGACCCAATCTCAACCCTCTCGCCATGATTCTCTTCCTAGTTCTCCCGCTCGCCTTCTTCGCTGTATCCGTCCCATCTAAATGTGTGAATGGAGACGAATTAGGGGAAAAGGTCAAGAATGTGGTTTGTCGCTGTCCCTGTATATTTTGACGACGAGTTGACTACCATCCACGATAAGCAATCCAAAGTTAACATCAAAGTATGTTAGCGAGTTGGACGATAGTTAAACGGCTACTCTTATTTCAGGACTTTGAGACTTGAAGTTTTCCAGCAGCACCGAGTACGCCAAGCGTAAGTTCGCTTCAGTTAAACATCCGTTCACAAGCCGAAATATGATAAAGGGATGCGTAGATCAAAGTCACATTCTGCCTAGACGAGGATAAGCATTTGCGCTTCGGGATTCTCGACATAGTAAGCAGGGAGTTGACAGCGGTCAATATGTCGGAGTAGTAGAGGGCGAGAGTATGACTTCCGATGAACGGGCGAGCATGGAGTGAGTACGTGAAAAGAAGACTTAGCACGACTTATACATATGTAGAAGTGGCCTTAGCGGAACAATGATGTTCGATAATGGGCTCGCGATATCATAAGTGAATATTTCTGCTGGTAAGTAATAACCACTTAAAGAAGCATAATATGGCAGGTGTATAAATAGAATGTGTTAGGATTCACATAGCTTAATGATAGCCGTATGTTTATACTGTCAGCTTGATAATAATTAGATGCCGCTTATGGAGCGGCTCGATTAGCTCTCACGCGGTTTTTTATGCTGCAACACTCTCTTCACGGAGTTAAGTATACCTAGGTACGACAAAGCTCTTCCCTAGTGTATTCACGAGGCTTCTACACTGAACGGTGTGATGAACAAGATCCGGATATCTCATTACGCTATTCCATGTCTGAATCATGGTACACTCCATCCGTCCACATATTCAGCGCCTTAAACGAGTCTTTTGTGTATTGATGTTCAACACCAAGGATCCGTTTCCGTCCCCGAAAGGCATTCTCCATAAGCGAAATGGCTTCCACATCATGCCCTAATTTCTTCAATATCCACGCGAGATTGTTCATGCTGGTCAAGGTATCTGGGTGCTCCTTCCCCAGCACCTTTTCT